>NW_028255764.1:0-56381 GCF_964263255.1 Lissotriton vulgaris | reverse complement strand
GGGTTGGATGTGTGTGTGATGGAGCAAGTTTTCGCACGTTACACGACTTGCTTGTAGTCAAGAACCTCAAATAACCTTAACTCTGTAATCAATTTGTTTGTCTTACTAATATTGCACATTTTACATTACACGGGGTGTCCCAGTGACGCTTGCCTATGTGTTTATTAATCCTAATACGCTTGCCTCTAAAATGGCCGCTGCTAAGCAGGAATTTAGTCTGCGCATGCGTCGGTCATACCCATGTGATGTGACGTACTCGCAGTTTTGGTGGGAAACTGTTGCTCATGCGCAATACAGCTAAAATGGCCGCTTTGTTTTCTCACATGCTTCGAGCTTACATTGCTGCTTTTGCCAAGCCGTATGTTCTGCACTTACCCTAATGCAAATATTTTTTATAAAGTAAGGGATATGGTATAGCCTTTTCATGGTATACAGTGTAATATTTTATTCTGTGTTTCTAAATTGTTTTCGCTTACTTTTCATGTATCGCATTCTTTGGGCCTGGGAGGTGCTTACTACTCCATCTTGGAAAAGCCCGTGTGGTACCAGTCACATGATGGGGGAAAAGAGCCATGCAGCAGTGGAACCCAGCCAGCTGGCGACTGAAGCCAAGATGCTCCTGTGAACCGACCAGCAAGACGAAGCTGAACTGTACCTTAAAACGATACAATTGTATAATACCGCTGTGTAGCCCATTGTACGCTGTATATCGTATGCCATGGGAACTAGAATGTAAGGGGTGGGTACGAAATTTGAATATTAAGTCTGACAAAGTCTAAGTTTTAGGTGGTGTGATGACCTAACCTCCTCCATTGTCCAATCAGAAGTTGGGGATCCTTTCACTTGCAACATTGGGGGGTGGTACACTGACCCGAAAACAGTATAACTAGCCTAGGTTTAGCTAGAAAAATTGTACGACTTGTTCGAATAGCTGACCTGTCACTGACCCAACGTACTCTATAGGTGACTGATACAGAGAACTGCGGAGCACTCTGTCCGAATTTCCACAGACCCACTCGGGGTGTTTGGGAACCTTAAGTGCTGGCGAAGCACTTTGCTGGGAGATTCGAGAACTCAATCGGGGTTATTGGCAGATTCCTTGCAGAGAGGGAGTAGCGCAGGCGTTGCAACCGAAGCTGCAGGTGTTGGTTGTACCCTTTGGTGAGCCCGGTCCTGATCCAAATCCTGGGGTTATCCTGTTCCTGACTGTCCATGAGCTGTACCTGCTCGCCTGCTGGCATCCTAAGTCCTTTCCCGCCTTTTCAAACTGACCCGTGGCCAGGGTTAGTCTTCATTCTGTCCTAGGTAAATATACCTTTATGTGGGTGTTCGTCTCTTTAAACTTTCTTTTTCTTTCGAATAAAGCACACTTGCATATTTCCCTTTTTTCCTCTTTCATAAATGAGATTTCATGCATTATTGTCTAATAGTGTGTTCCACTTTCTTCCTACCTTTAGTAAAATACTAAATCGTATGCATATATAGTATGTTCCATTCTTACCCTCCCTTATAGAGAAAAGCACATCTGGATAAATCATAATTCATAAGTTTCGTTTCCTCTGAACCGTTAGTGAATTTCGAAAGTTTCTTTGATTGGTATGTTCCCTTTCTTTACCCGCCTTTAGTGAAGTTGTGAAAGTCTGCTGATCTAAATTAGCGCGTTCCTTATTTTTCCCTTCCCTTATATTTCGATTTCTAAATGATTCTTACTTTCATTCATAGCTATACGATATTTCTAAATCTAGTCATAGACAGTTTGATCTTTGTAAATTTGTGGCTTATGGCATATGATGAAGATGATGATGCTTAGATAAAGGTTTTCAAAACTTCTTGAGTCCGTGGTCATTATAAAGAGTATAAACTTTTTCCAATGTGTATATGGTATTAGTGTTGTCTATTTGTCCCAAAGCTAACTCCCTGATCCATTGCAATCTCGGGTACCTGCGACAAGGATTGGTAAGTCAGGTACACGGAAATAGAAGAGATGTGAAATCTGAATTACTGATAATAGTGTGTTGGTTACCTGATTAAGAATAATTAAAATTTGTATTCTTATGGGCCCAAGTGTGCACTATTTGGTGATAAAGTTAGTCGGGTGACCTGCGCGCTCTATCAGTAATTTTCTCGTAGCAGTAGAATGGTTTAGGGATTAGTTAAGACAGGTAGATAGGTTACTTGCTGATAAACTGTGTAAAATAAAATTGCTGCTAAAATTTTATTGCTGCTAAAAGTATCGATCGATCGAAAATAAATATTCCTTAAATTGTTATGAAATGTTTTTGAAATACATTTTATGAAATGCTGCTATATATGTATTAACAAACTCGTTAGTGATTGTTATATGAATAGCGGGTGGTGAGGAGAATCCACCTCGCAGAGAGGTCAGTGGCTCGAGGAAAATTAGTGCATGGTTAGGCAGAACTGGAAGCGCTAATTAGGGTTTTCTGTATGAATAGTTGAATAAATGATAGCAACGAGTTCGCTAACAAAACTTCAATTGTGATATAACCTAGTAAGGGTCACACGGAAGGAGTAGTAGGTTCGTCGGAGCTTGAGTGATAGCAAAAGAGTTCGCTAGTGAAACTTTAGACTTAGTATATATCCCGAAAAGAGTGGATGAGTCAAAGAAGTAGCAAGTTCTCTAATGCTTGTGTGAAGGGTAGGCAGAAGGGTCTATCCGCAGTATATGAAAAGTAAACAAAAAAGGTTTACTTGCAGTGAAACAAATCTTTCCTTTCTAGACACTCGAGTACAGTGGAAAATGTTATACGTTGTAAATTAAATAGAGCACTTGCACTTTAAAGAAAGAAAGAGAGTGTCCGTTACCTTGTGAAGGAGGGAGTCAGTCGCGGAGCTGCGCTAACGTCACTCTGTGCCGCGCTGGTATTGGTCAAAACAGCGGGTGTGTAACGGAGCTGGTATTGTAAAGGAGAGGTGAGCGCAGGAGCGTGAGAACGCGTCTCACGGAAAAGCCGCGCTCCCATTGGTTGAAACTATTTGCAACCACAGTATTGATTGGTTGCTGAAAATTGAAAGACGCGCTAGTATTGGAAGAAAGTTTGTAAACTGGAGTACGTAATTCAAGCACAACCTAGGTTTTGCGAAGTATATGTGGTATCCCGATTTTTTACCTGATCCGAAATATTTAGGTTTTGGAAAAGATCAGATGATAAGAGGCAGACCTTACAATATGTACGGAAGCAAGAGGAAAATGACTCTCGTAGACAAGGTTAAAAATTACTTCAAGAAGGATAAACCCATCAAAACTAGAGAGGGTATAATCATTCCACCACCTAATACTCCCGCATCATTTATGTTATTTGACAAAGGGTATCATACCTGTGTATGGTTGGAAAATTGGGTGCAATACACAAAGGATGACAGAGTATTAGCATTTCCTTTAGACGGTACCTTAAATGGTAGAATTTTGTTTAATTTGAGGACCCGAATGAATGATTTACATCCCAGACTGAGATTAACGCAATATGAGGCTTTAGAAGAATGGGAGATTGAGGCCTTTGAGCGAGATAGACCCAGAATTGACAAGGGAATAAGCAAATGGTATCCGAAAATGCATGGAGAAGCAAAAGAGAAAAAGATGAAACAGTGGAGACAGAACATGATGATAGTAGGACTGTTCCCAGTACGTACTGTAGACGACCCCGTAGGAGGAAAAAGGACAAAGAAAACCAGACATTTAATGACTGCTGGTGATTCTGAGGATGAATACCTGGAGGATTTATTAATGAAAAATCCACCGCCATATGATGAGGAGTCTAGGTCCCTGAGTACAAAGAATCCATTCTTTAGGCCTTCCAGTGATAGAAGGGCCAGTGCATCTGAACCGACAGGTCCAGGTTATAGGCCTAGTGGGAATGAAGGGTCAAGCATGACGATCAGCCTGTTCCATTTTATAGGCCGTCCTGTGGTGAGGGACCAAGTATGACAATTCCAACTGCCCCGAATCTTTACCCTCCTATAATTCCACAAGTAATACATGAAACCTCCATGGAAAAAGTTTTACAGGACCGAGAAAGAGAAACTCTAGCTAAACAGAGAACTGAACTTATTCAGAAGATATCCCAGTTAAATTCAAGTCCAGAAGCACTAAAAATTCCAGTGACTGTTGGTCCAGTTGTTCCTCTTTATGGAGATAGACAGGCTAGTCCAAAGACTTCAGTTATAACTCCAGCTGTAGTGCAGCCAAGAAAAGAGCCCTTAATAGTTGATGACCAGGCAAGTGAATGTGATTCTGTAATTTCCTTAATGGATTTGCCCATAAGGGAACCAGAAAGCAGTGCACAGAGAAAGAGCAATCAGACTAGTGCAAGAGAAGTCCTGATAGATTCATCTACAGGTACTCGAAGTGCCACAGTAGTGACTCCGGAAGAAATAGATCGATGGACCCGAGAATTAGAAGAGATAAATCCTCAGCCAAAACCATTAGATATTTACAAATTACGAATATAATTAGAAGAACTGATGGCTGGGAATGTGGGACTAGATAGGCTGAACACCCTTAGTGATGAAGAATTACTGTTGATTTGTAAAAGTATTACTCAAAACACCAGAGTGTTCCATGAGAAACTAATGGACACAGCAACTAATATGGGAATAGACGTCAGCAGATCCAAAGTATTGCAAAATCCCTACAGAGCAGAATTTTCGGACAAAGATTTAGAAAACATGAATGTGTCAGGGAAAAAGGTCCAGATAAGAGAATTATTGAATCTACTACAGAAAAGGGGAGACCTAGAGAAATGGAAAGCCAGGTGGGCAAAGAAAAAGGAAGACAGTAGATCCAGACAAGTGACTTCTGAATATGTACTAAAAGAAGCTGACACGGCAGAGACATTGTATCCTATGAGAGAAGTGCCAGGTGGAGGATATGTACATGTTCCATGGTCCAGACAGGATATTGTGTCATTTACAAATGACTTCCCAAAATTACGATAGAAACCTGTAGAATGGTACAGACGGGTTGAGAGATTTTAAAGTTCAGAAATGTCTCCTGAAAGATTTTTCGACATTGTAGTTCCCGTAGATTTGTGGACAGAATGTAAAATTGCTGTTGATTGGCCAGGGGACGAATATGCCAGAGACAAAAAGACAGGTGCTCCTTCAGCGGAGGTGATGAGGAAATATGACCAGGTAATATTGTACCTGAAAGGAAAGGTGCCTGCAAAAGAAACCGATTGGACCAGAATAGATAGAACTACCCAGAATAGAGATGAAACTGTGCATTCATACTATGAGCGACTGTTACAAGTGTTCAAAACATATAAGGGCCCGATGTAGGTAAAAGGGATTTTCCGATTTCAAAAGACCGAGGCGGGCCGAATCGGTATTCTGAAATCGGAAAACGAGATGTAGCAAACAAACCGCGAAATAATAGCGAATCGGTCGGCATCGGTAATGTGAATCGGTACGTACCGAATCGGCACGGACCGAATCGGAAAGTACCGAATCGCCTACCACCGAATCGGAAAGTACCGAATCGGCTACCACCGAATCGGAAATAGCCGAATCGGCTACCACCGAATCGGAAATAGCCGAGTCGGTAAAATCCGAATCGGCAATTACCGAATCGGAGGTATGAAAACACACCCATGGCCAAAAAGCCCATAGGAATGCATTGAAGAAACCGAATCGGTAAAATCCGATTCGGATTATACCGAATCGGATTTTACCGAATCGGTAATATCCGATTTGGTTAAAGCCGATTCGGTAAAAGCCGATTCAGCCAATGAGGTGGCTTCCCCTCCCCCACCCAAACAGGGAGTGGCAACCCTGGCAGGTGCAGCTAATTAAGAACTTTCTGGAGAGCCAGCCTGAGCTGAACACTCACAGTTAGCAGCAGTGGGAGTAGGAGGTAGTGAACTGTTCAGATCAAGATGGCAAACCAGAGTGAGAGCCAGAAGTCCAGCCAGAAAAGGAAGCCTAAGTTCAGCAGCATCGAGCTGCAGGTGTTGGTTGAGGAGGTGGTGAGGGTGCACCGGCAGCTATTCGGAAAGCTGTCCCTCAATGTGCCAGACAGCACCAAGAGGAGGCTCTGGAGCGAAATCGCCCAAAAGGTCAATGCTGTGGGTGTCACCCCCAGGTCCCTGGATGAGCTGAAGAAGCGCTTCTATGACATCCGCAGCCTGACCAAACGGAAGATGGCAGAGATCCAGAGGCAGGCTGGAGTCACAGGTGGAGGCAGGAACCCGGCGCCACCCCTCACCGAGCTGGAGGAACTGGTCTCCAGCACCATTGAGAGGGAGAGCGTGACCGGAATTGGGACCCTGGACAGCTCAGCCAGAGCTACAGCTACAGGTAAGAAGCATGCGCATCATGACACAACCTACCAGACACCTCCCCATTAGACACAATGCATAGCCAAACCCCAGCACAGTACTGTAACCAACATACAAGGGACAAGCATCATGGTACATGTAGTCAGCAGAAGTTAGCAAAATATGGCAGTGCAGAATCACAAGACAGGAAACAGTGGAACACATTCTAAGGAGATGCAAGGACATGTGGAATGCTTTAATTGTACTGACTGTAATACATTGGCACTCAATTTACAAATGCTTCTTTGTACCTAGGGGCACCATCAGGCGGACAACCACTGACAACAGAGGCAGCAGCACCATCTACCACTGCACTCGCAGGGACGAGCACGAGTCAGGCTGCCGAGGAGGAGGAGGAGGAAAACACCATAGGGCTGGGTATTGAGGGAGACCTGGCAATTGACTTTGATGCACTTCACTCCCCACAAATGCCGAGCACACCCCCCTTGCAGTTCTCCCCAGAGAACTCCCCGACAAGGGACCTCCTTCCACCTACACCAGCTCCTGCCACTGTGGCTCCAGTACACCCTGTCCTGGGAGCAGGGGCTCAGGCCCCGGCCAGCACCACACCCCCACCAGTGGCACCCCAGCCCACTCAGCAGGCCGGCAGCAGCAG
Organism: Lissotriton vulgaris; assembly: GCF_964263255.1. Lineage (NCBI taxonomy): Eukaryota > Metazoa > Chordata > Amphibia > Caudata > Salamandridae > Lissotriton > Lissotriton vulgaris. The sequence continues at coordinate 49,430 of NW_028255764.1, read as the reverse complement.
TACCCGGCGCCGTGCCATTCCCACCACTGCAGCACCAGCACCGGAGGGCAGTGTCTTCCTGGGCCTCGAAGGTAATATGGTGAAGATCCAAAGGCAGCAGGCGAAATCCATCATGGCCTGCCAACGCCAGCTCCTGCAGCACAACCTGCAGATGGGGGAAATGGTGAAAGGATTTCAGGCCTTTGTGGATTCCAACAAGGAGGTAGCAGCAGGTTTAGGCAGGCTAACCACTGCCATCACCCAGTTATGTGGCAGACTGGAGGAGCATGAGGTGGTGCGCAGGCGGGATGCCCGGGTGCAGAACCGCTCCATAAGCCGCCTTGCTGCAGCAACGACACAACTCTGTCAGCGCGGTGCCAACATGGAGTCTAGTCTCACCCAAAATACCGCAGAGATAACAAGGGGAATGGCCAGCATCACGACAGCAATGGAGGCCATGATTATCTCTAACACTGCCGCAAATCCTGCCCTGGACCTGGGGGATGCTGGGGACAGCAGCAGCCGCAGCAGCCCGGCCAGCGCTGCGTCAGAGCCACGCAGGAGCACCAGGCGCTCGGCAGATGCCGCTGGTCATTCTGAAGGGGGTGAGGGACACCCCAGTGGGGCTGCCAAGCGCTCAAAGAAATAGCCTTGCAAGGGCGGGTGAGGCAACCTGGACCTTAGACTTTTGTTTTCTTTGCTATTACACCTTTTTTTTGTTGCACATCAGTGCAGTAACTGTGTTGCAACAGTATTAAAAATTGCTTTTTCACCACAACCATTTGCCTGTCTGTGCATCTGTACTCACTCAGAAATAGTTTTCTGTAATCTCCTCACGTCTGTATCTGCCATCACTTGGCGTACACACCCCAGCTGGATGTGTCAGTGGCACAGCTTCGTCGTCGTCATGGTCCTCGTAGTCAGACAACTCCACCTCAGTGCCCTTCTTCACCGCAAGGTTGTGTAACATTGCACATACAGCTATGATCTTGCAGCAGGTGATGGGGGTATACTGCCTTGCACCTCCACTCTTGTGCAGGCATCTGAATCTACTTTTCCAGATGCCAAAGGTCCGTTCGACGACATTCCTTGTGCGTATGTGGGCCCGGTTATACCTCCTTTGGCTGGGTGTGGAGGGGTTGAGGTAGGGGGTGAGTATGAATGAGCGGAGGGCATATGCACTGTCGCCAGGAAGAGAAAGGGGTAACATTACACACATGCATACATGTATTCCACCTAGCTACTTTGTGTTATGGGGGTCTGATGATGTGTCTCACCTAGGAGGTATCCTTCACCAAATTCGCCAGCCATCAGCCGTGCATAGATGCCGCTCTGTTGGAAAATATAGGAGTCGTGGGTACTCCCTGGAAATTTTGCTACCAGGTCTGTGATGGTGCACTTCGCATTGCAGATCACCTGCACGTTGATGGTGTGTGTAGACTTCCGATTGCGGTATATGTATTCTGTGTCTGCTGGTGGGCAAATCGGAATGTGCGTGCCATCTATGCAGCCAATGATTTGGGGAAATTGTGCCATCTGGTAGAAGTCAGCTTTAGTTTGTAGCAGTTCTGCGTGGGTTGCAGGGAAAGAGATGTATTGGTCCATCCTGTGTATCATGGCGTCAAGGAATGTGTGGAAGAACCTTGACAGGCTGCTCTGGGTCACCTCTCCTGCTGCTGCAACTCCACTTTGATAGCTGCCAGACGCAAGCAGGTGTAGGCTGCATAGCACCTGGACGTGTGCTGGGATGGCGTTTGCCCTTGGGGTGTGGTGGTCCAACAATGGTTTGAGGTCCCTGATGAGCTCAAGTATGGTGTCAGAGTCCAGCCTGTATCTCTGTAGGATCTCTGCCTCTGTGAGCATGAACAGGGTTATCCTCTGTCTGTAGACCTGTTCATTTCTTTGCCATTCCCTCTGTCCTTCCTGCTGTAGCCGTAGCCGCCTCGCAATGACATAAAAAGCTGCCATCCTGCAAGTTGCAATGCATTTTGGGGCTGTTTTTATGGGTTGGAGTTGGTTACCACCTGATTGTAATCCATGGTAAATACCAAGTGAATTCTACCGAATTGGAGCCGATTTCGGTGTTTCTGTGCCTCCCTACATCTCCCCATCTGTCGGAATCGGGGAATTTCCCGATCGGTGATTCATACGAATCGGTAGGTTCTCCGATTCGGCTCATGTCCGATTCGGTGTATCTACCGATTCGGTACATGGACCGAATCGGCTTTATTCCGATTCGGTGTGTCTACCGATTCGGTACATGGACCGATTCGGATAATTTCCGATTCGGTGTCAGTACCAAATCGGTACATGGACCGAATCGGATAATTTCCGAATCGGTGTCACTACCGATTCGGTACATGGACCGAATCGGTTATTTTCCGATTCAGTGTGTCTACCGATTCGGTACATTGACCGAATCGGTGTTTATTTATTTATTTATTTATTTAATTGCTTATATCGCGCCAGAATCGACCCATGAGGTATCTCCGCGCTTTGCTCGCATCAGTACTGAGGGAAATGTAGGCTTCGTGTGGTACCACAGGGTGGGTTATGCTTCCTGAAACAGAAAAGTTTTTAATGTTTTCCTGAAACACAAATGATTATCATTGTGTCTCAGGTTGGATGGAAGCTTGTTCCAGATGGTAGGGCCTATAAAGGATAGAGCACGTCCACCTTGTCTGACTTTTTTAATGGTGGGGATTTCCAGTAGACATTGGTTGCTGGAACGTAAAAGGCGTTCAGGTTTGTATATCTGAAGTTTTTGTGCCAGATATCTGGGGCCTTGCCCATAAAGGCATTTGTGCACTAAGCAGCAGATTTTAAATTTAACACGTTGTCGTATTGGCAACAAGTGGAGATGTCTTAGCAGGGGTTTGGACGGGGTTCTTGCAGGAGCATTTAGAATCAATCTGGCGGCCGTATTTTGGACTACCTGCAAACGATTAAGCGCCTCCTCATTTGCTGATATGAGGAGGCCGTTGCAGTAGTCCAAACGGCTTATCACCAGAGTTTGCACAAGAGTCTTCCTGTGGATGTCAGGCAGCAGAGGGAAGACTCGCCTTAACTGGCCAATTGTTCTAAAACAAGCTCCTGTGACGAAGTTAGCATGCTCCTTTAAACTCAAATTCTGATCAAGTTTCACCCCCAAGTTCTTAACAACTAGCTTTGGGCATGGGACAGGGCCTAGTTCTAAAGGCCACCAGTCGGGGCACCAGAGCATGCTGGCTTTCCCAAAAAGCATTAATTCGGTCTTCCCGACATTACACTGGAGGCAATTAGTAGCCATCCAGTTGGATACTGCTCTCATGCCCTCGGCAAAATTGTTCTTCACTTCAGGCGTAAGAGAGTTGAAAGGAAAAAGCAGCTGAGTGTCATCAGCGTATGACACTGGAGTGAACCCAAAACTTCTCACAATCTCTGCAAGGGGGGCCACATACACATTAAACAATGTGGGGCTTAGGCATGAGCCCTGTGGCACCCCCTTAGTGAGTGCCCTCGAGATGGAACGATAGGGTCCCACACTGACAGATTGTGAGCGGCCGGAGAGAAAACTCTCCAACCAGGACAGTGCCAATCCTCCAATACCCACTCTCTGTAATCGGCCGAGAAGAATCTCATGAGACACAGTATCAAAAGCGGCTGACAGGTCTAACAGCACCAGAATCATCGATCCTCCTCTATCCTGTGACATTTTGATGTTATCGGTCACGGAGAGGAGTGCCGACTCTGTGCTGTAGTTGGGCCTGAACCCAGATTGTGATGGGTCCAGGCCCCCTGTCGCCTCTATGAACCTGGAAACATGGATGTTTACATGCTTCTCGGCTAATTTACTTAAGAAGGGCAAGAGAGAGATGGGGCGGAAGTTGGAAAGTTCTGTCCATGGTAAGGCCGTGTTCTTCCGTATTGGGTTCACAACTGCTTCCTTCCACTGCTGAGGGAGCTGACCTTCTTTAAAGGAGAGGTTTAGAATCTTTTGGATTGTAGTACAAAGTATATTATTCAGAGATACAATTAGCTTAGCTGGTATCAAATCAAGAGGGGATCCTGTTTTCATATTATTTATGAGTGTCTGGGTATCACTATAACTAATGTCAGGAAAGGTAAGTAGGGTGCCTCTAGAAGTATCGGGGTGGGTCATACTGGAATGCGCCAGATCCCCGGGGCATTGAGCAGTGATGATTTTTTTATAAATAATCTCAATTTTTTCCTCGAAAAATTGAGAGATGTTATTACACAAAGTTTGTGTAAATTCGTCTGGACTTTCACATGCAGTTGGTTTAGTGAAGGTATCCAGGATTTTATAAAGCTCTCTGGAGGAATTTCCAGCTTCAGCTAACTGTGTAATAATGCTGTTCTTTCTTGCCTGCTTAATGTTTTTATAATAGGCAGACATGGCTTTTTGGTAATTGATCTTATTTTCATTGGTATGAGTTTTCCTCCAGAGTTTTTCCAGCTTCCTACACCCTTGCTTTTCTAATTTTAAAGATTCTGTATACCATACTTCTCTCTTGGCCGCAGAAGGTTGTTTAATTGTTTTTTGTGGGGCCAGGTGATTTAGCATGTCAAGTAGAGTGGCATCAAATTTAGACAAAGCTGACCCAGTGTCATCAGAATCCGATATTACAGGCTCACTCCATGTTTCTTTCACTGTTTCTAAAGTGATCTCATGCCAGGGCCTTCGTTTAATGGTCGGTACAGTCGGGGGTTTGTTTGGTTTATTCAAATTTTTAAAGATGAATTCAAGCATACTGTGGTCTGACCAATTAACTGTTTTTGGATGATGACAGTATATTGAAGTACAATTGGTAAATATTAGGTCCAGTGTATGGCCGCCTCTATGAGTGGGCCCACTATTCTGCAGCTCAAGACCCAATAAAGCCAGGTCAGATATTAAAGTCTTTGTTTCTGGATGATCTATGTTGTCCACATGAAAGTTAAAGTCACCCAATAAAATGAACTTTTCTCCAACTTTCATGTGTTGTGCCAGTATTTCCACTAACGCTAAGGTGAAGCCAGCATTAGGTCCAGGAGGACGATAAACTAAGGCACCTTTCCAGTGCTCCTTAGGTCCTATCACAATTTTAAAAATCATAACTTCCATCGTAGGCTGGCTAATCTGTTCGATGACAATGACTTTGAGATGTTCTTTATGTATGATGGCAATGCCACCACCAATTTTCTCAAGACGATCCTGTCTTAAAATTTTATATCCAGTGGGAATCCCCAATGTGATGAGAGGAGTAGTATGCGGTTTTAGCCAAGTTTCAGTGAGAAAGCTGATTTCAGGTTTAAGAGTGTGGATAAGATCCCATATTTGTAAGTGATGTTGTGGTAGGGAACGAACATTTAGTAGGAAGCTTTTCCAGCCTGTCAGCATGGACGCATTCCCCCTAACATGGCCCCTGATAATTGATGTATGTGTAGCCTGAAACCTACATATAGCGCATGAGAAGGGTCCTTCAGGACTTGGCCAGCAGGCATTAATACATCTCTCCACCCCCTGGGGCTGCAGATTTAATAAAGCTTGAGAGGTGTACCTGAGTCGTATATCTCGCAGCGAAACCATGACAAAAGGGCAGAATAACAGGCCCCAGGCCCCGTCCTGGCACGGACGGGCACAGACGGGCCACTCTTTGGCTACTCTTCGGCTCCGCTGCGCGCTCCCGCTGCGCGTTCACAGAGGGGCGAGGGCTAAATAGCCCCGAGCTAGTGAACCGCTAGAGCGCTATCCGATTCGGTGTGTTACCGATTTGTTACATATCCGATTTTCGGTATGTACGTATCGGATTCTTTTCCATTCGGTACTCATTCCGATTCGGTTTTCACTCCGATTTTGACTTTTTTTTGTTCCCTACATCTCGATGGCTGTATACCGATCGGTAAGGGCCCAAAATCGGTATTTTCGGCCGTTACCGATCGGTAACGGCCTACCTACATCTGGCCCTTAGTGGGCTAGATAACATTGAGATGAAGGACATGACCCACTTCATTTATCGATTCGTGTTAGGGTTAAGACCTGAAATTTCCCAGTGGATCAAAGATAATGAAATCTGTTGACAAGCTAAACCTATTGATGAAGTCCTGAAGTATGCCAAATATTGTGAAGATGAGCTGGAAAATAAATGAAAAGAATTAAAAGAAAAAGTTATGTGGGCACAAGCAAAACTGGCAGAGCACCAAGAACAGCAGTTAAGTAAAATGACAAATACCCAGAACCAAGGCCCTGGGGGTGGAGGAAAGCCCAGAGTAAAGATGAGTCGAGAGGAAGCCAGGAAGAAGTTTCCCTGTCACGGGTGCGGAAAGATAGGGCATTGGAGGGACGAGTGTAAGGCTGTGCAGAATGATAATGTGCCAAATAATGATTTAAATCCGCAGGCGCAGAATGAGGGACCCAGGAAGACACAGCAACAGGTAAAACAGAATCAATTGCCGCGTGCACCTAGACCAAACTATAGGAGCAAAGCACAACAGGAGGAGGAAATAGAGGTTTGGGAAGGAAAGGAGGATAGAAATGCAGCAACTTCGCAATTTTTGTTGAATGATACATTCCTCTGTGATGAACCTTACTGACGGTGCCTGAGGGGGGAGGACGAGGAGTGCGTGCTTGCGCCTCCTTGCCGGTAGACCAGTCAGGGCCATACATTGAAGGAAAGGTTGAAGGAAATGACGTCACCTTTCTGCTGGACACTGGTGCTACCGGTTCTACTGTCGGGAGAAGCAATCCAAGTAGTGGGTGTTTCTAATCAATTAATTAGTACCCCAGTTACAGAACCCATGGAGATTACAATTGGGAATCTCAGCGAAATGCACAGATTTGTTGTCTGTGATTCCAGTCCTGTGAACCAACTAGGACGTGATTTGCTGTGCAAAATGAACTGTACCATCTTTTGCACACCAAAGGGCGTTGAAATACAAACCCCAGATGAAGACGGAATTTACAAATTAATGTTAATTAGACATGACTCAGAAATCAAAAGACTGACAATACAAGACTTACCTGAAGAACTCCAGCAGACAGTGAAACCTGAGATGTAGGATTAATGGCAAATGTTGACCCAATTAAAATATCCATAAGAGAAGATGCAGTCTGTTGACATCCAGAGGGTACATAGAGACCCCTTTAGGCTTAATCCTCAGCGTTCTAAACCACGAAAGATTTTGGTAAACTTTCACACTTACGTCTTGAAGGAACGTATATTGAATATGGCCCTGAAGCAAAAGTCTTTGTCTGGGAAAGGCTTTACTTTTTTGATAAGATCTGACCTGTCCCGAATAACACTTGAAAAACAGTGGGAGTTTGGCAAACGCTTGGATACTTTCAGAAGATTGGGGGCAACGGCCCAGCTGATGTTTCCGGCAGCTCTTAAAGTTATGCATAATAACAAGATGTATAACATTAGGTCAGTGCAAGCGGCAGATGAGTTGCTGATGGATCTGGGTAAAACAGCCTCTTAGGGCAAAAGTAAAACAATGATCTGAATAATAAGTAATGACCCATAAGTGGGCTTGAATGGAAAGAATCTAGGCATAAATCTTGTATATAGTTAGCTCCCCCCTCTCCCCAATACCAAATGGACTCAATATGTTTGATCTTTGTCTTTTCATACTCTCATAGTCTTAATTTTGATAAAGTCGACCGGTGGTACATATCTCCACATGTGGCTACATGTGGGTAAAATGAGAGAGAGGGGTTGGATAAGGAACTTAATTAAAATAAAAAAAGGGGGGGAAAAAAGATTTAAAAAAAAGAGGGAAAAGGGCAATTAATTAAAGGGCGAAAAAACAAATAAATAAATAAATAAATAAAAAAATAAATAAAAAATAAATAAATAAATAAATAAAACACAAAAATTATCTTATGGACTTAGGTCTACTCACCTGAATACTTAGCGGTGGGACTTTTCTGTAGGGGATCAACCGGTGGGGCACTATCTACTGGGACTATGTTCCGGTTAGATAATGCAAGGGTTCTTCACGGGGGGGGGGGGCTCTCACCTTGAGCGGGTGAGTGCACAGGGGTGGCAAAATTATAAAATGTCCTCAATAACTAGTATGGAAATTTTTGGAATAATAATTATTGGTTCATATATTGTATATAACCTTCATATTTTTATAATCGCCGGATACAATCAGTTAACAGCATTACAAAGATCTCTTTTTGTTGCAACATTAATCAAACTGTTCCATCGGTTAGGAGATGAGTAGTATAGACCTCCTTTCCTGGAACATCAACGGCCTGCGCACAAAGCCCCGTGCAAATAGAATTCTACAATATTTGAAAGATTCGGCAGTGCAGGTCATTGTATTGCAGGAAACCCATCTTATGCATACTGAAATGTTGGAAATAATTAAAAAGAATAGATGGATTGATTTTATGGTTACTACCACACAAACATCCCATACAAGAGGGGTGGCTATCATTTTTAAAAAGGGAGCCAAAGCCAAGTTAATCTCAAAGGTTGTGGATTCCTCTGGCAGATGGGCTATTGCCACAGTTCTTATTTCTGGGGTCTCAATTACAATAGTTGGCTACTATGGTCCGAATCAGGATGACCCCACGATACTGGAAACAATTTTTTTGAAGTTATTATCAATATCAGGACCCATTATCTTAGCAGGTGACTTTAATATTGTTTTGGACCCCATCCTGGATAAATCTCCCAACAATCGTTCCAGGGTTTTGTCTAAAACCAGATCCTTTTTATTAGACGCCATGAGACAGCAGGGGTTCGTCGACGTCTGGCGGCAAAGATCGGGAAACCAACAGGGGGTCTCTTATAAGAATCATAAGTATCACCATAAGTCTAGGATAGACTACATTTTAATGACCCAAAGACTGGCCGATTCAGTTATAACAATAGAATATCTCCCGTCACACCTCTCAGATCATTCTGCTGTTAAATTAGTGATGAGTCTTCGCAGGAAAAAAACCTTGACTGTTTGGTATTTTGATCGTTCCTTGCTCACTAATGAGGAGGACATTTTGTTTTTAAAAACAGAGACACGTAATTTCTTCCAATCTAATGATGATACTGCGTCTGATAAAATTATCTGGGATTCATATAAGGCAACATTGAGAGGGTGGATTGTTGCCAAAGTTGCCTTCCAGAGAAAGAGCTACAACGAATCGATCTCTTCTATAGAATCAGATATGGCTTCTATTGAACGGGAAATTGATCTAAGTAATGGATGTTCAAGGTCAATATTAGACCCCCTACATAACAAACTCACGACCCTGAAGGGGACCCTGGCATCAACTTTGAGTTTGAGAGTCCAACAGAGGTGGGAAGCCAGCAAGCTGGCCCACTTCGAATATAGTGAAGGTGCAAGCAAACTTCTGGCCTGGAAGACTAAAGTAGACCAGGTCCGGAACAACATTGCAACCATAAAAATAGGTAATACTAATCTCTCCTCCGATGAGGACATCAGGGAGGCATTTAGGAAATTTTTTCAGGTTATTTATAAAGAAGACAAAGTGATATCGGCTGAGTCTGTTAAGAGCTGGTTGGATAATATTACCTTACCTTCTCTCTCTTTAGAACATTCCCAATATTTGGACAGCCCCATTACTCAGAGTGAGGTGATCTCAGCCATTAAGAATTCTAAGAAGGGGAAAGCATCGGGTCCCGACGGCCTTCCGGCTGAATTATATAAACTCTTAGACTCCGAGATTGCTCCTTTTCTCACAAAGTTGTTTAATCAAATTCTCTTAGAAGGTATGTCTCCTCCAACATCCTGGGATAGTGCTTCTATTACCCTTATCTTAAAACCAGGTAAACCGAAGGAAGAATGTGGGTCGTATAGGCCAATATCTATCCTGAATGTGGATTATAAAATCTTTACCACTGTTTTATCATCAAGATTAGCCAAAATCGCACCATCGGTCCTTCATCTGGATCAAAAGGGATTCTTAAAGGGAAGACAAATATATGAACTAACCTTTGATCTAATTGGCGCCATAGATATAGCAACATCTAACAAGCTTCCATTGGCAGCCCTGACACTGGACGCAACCAAGGCCTTCGACAGGGTTAATTGGGTTTACCTGTCGGAGGCCTTGGCCAAATTTGGTGTGGGTGGTGGCTTTCGTAGGGCGATCAGTCTCTTGTACAACAATCCCTCGGCATCTCTTCTCGTGAATGGTGAATTATCAAGTCCTTTTTCTATTACCCGGGGAACTCGACAGGGCTGTCCACTCTCCCCCTTACTTTTTGATTTTTACATCGAACCGTTTGCGCAATATTTAAGGGAGGAGCCCACCATTAAACCGTTTCATTATCAAGGTTGGACGAGAAAGGTGGCATTATATGCCGACGATGTACTTATTTTAACATCAGAGGCCGTCACTGCTCTCCCTGCCATAGTGAAGCTAGCTACAGCTTTTGGTCAGGTGTCGGGGTATGAGATAAACGCAACAAAAACCGAAATGCTTATCTGGAATGATGAGAATCCACCTATAGAACTTCATCCCAGCACCTCAATGCGCTACTTAGGTTTAACAATTGTAAAAGACATAAATAAAATAGTCCAGGTTAATTTGTCTTCAGTACTTAAAGACTGTCGGAAGCTTCTTCAATCTTGGTTACATCTTCCCCTCTCATTAATAGGTAGGATAAATCTTATCAAAATGTCTATTCTTCCAAAGATTTCTTTTTTATTTAATACCATTCCCCTATATTTTGATCAAAAAATCTTAGCTAAATTTCAATCAAACGTCTCTTCTTTTATCTGGCACAACCACATACCACGAATTGCCTGGAAAAAACTAAGACGGCGACGGGAAAAGGGAGGCTTGGCGGCTCCGGATTTAAAAATCTATGCCTGGGCCTTTCAATTATCCCACTCAAGGATACAACAAAAGAGCTCTCGCAACTACATGTGTGTTCATCCAAACAAGGTACAATGACCAACAGTAAAAAAGGAAACGCAGACGCAGGTTCTTTGGTGTGATACTTCTTGTAACAGCAAGATGTTAACTTTTACTCCAGACTTGAGAATGATATCAATCGCCGACACGTGTTTCGTCGTGTGCGGGTGAGTCAACACGACTCTTCAGGGCTGGTAATACAAAATAATGTAGGCAAATTGTAATCTAGACATGTAAAGCTTGATACTGCATATGGTGACAATAGTGCAGCCAACATGCAGTATGACGTGCGTTTGTGTCGCACATGATAGGTGAAAAATGGTGAAGGTACTTGCATACTCAGGCAAGTGATCGGTCTAAGGTGCTAATAGACCGGCTTCACTATGGGCACATACTAACATGTTGATTCAAATGATGAGGATCATCTTGGAGAATAACTTCTTCATGTTTGATCGAAAATGGTACAGACAGAAGAAAGGAGTAGCAATGGGCTCCAAATTTTCACCCTCTTTTGCAAATCTCTTTATGGGAGCATTGGAGGCTGACCTTATCTGGGGCACCAAAGGGACACAATACACTGACTCTATAGTCTTTTGGGGCAGATACATAGATGACTGCTTTCTCCTTTGGTCCGGAACTGAGGAACTTCTTCATTCCTTTTTTGAACACCTCAACACCAACACTTGGGAAATCAGTTTCACCATGCATCACAGCATGACCAATATTGAGTTTTTAGATCTGGAATTCTATGTCAAGGACAATAATTTGCACTCGAAACTTTTCAGAAAACCCACAGCATGTAATTCTGTACTACATGCTTCCAGTTTTCATCCTGAACATCAGATACGATCAATCCCCTATGGGGAATTTCTCAGGGCCAAACGAAACTGTAGTGAAGCTTGCGAACTAGACAATTGTATCACGAACATGAAAAACAGATTTCTAAACAGAGGTTATTCAAAAACGTCCCTCAGGAAAGCTGAGACGAAAACAAAAGCCATCACAAGACCTGATTGCCTGAAAACACGTACTGAAATGAAATCCTCTGACCAACACGTCAGATTCATAACTGAATTTAATGCATTGAACCAACTCACTAAAAAGAGTCTGAACAGACATTGGAAACTTCTACTAGGGGACCCCACACTGAAGGAATTTATTTCAGAGAGACCCTCCATCACCTACAGGAAAGGTTTCACCTTGAGAAACAAACTGAGCCCTACCGTTCCCGCAAATACCACAGCACAGAACTGGCTATCTACACGAGGCCTTGGTTTCCACAAATGTGGATTCTGTTCTATGTGTATATGGGGTAAACACGGCACAAAAAACTTTGCAGGTCATGATGGAATGGTCTATCAGATCAAACACAACATTACTTGCCTCAGCAAGTTTGTAGTGTACATTATCGAATGCAAGTGTGGCAAGATATATGTAGGGAGCACCATCAGGGCTCTCAAGGAGAGGATAGCCGAACATATGAGAGCTATACAAAGGAGGGACGCTAGATACCCGGTAGCCCTTCACATTGCAGAGTGTCAACCCAATGAGGACGACATCAAAGTACGTGTTTTTGGGATCGATCTAATTCCCCTCAATATCAGAGGGGGCAACCGTGAACTGATGCTCAGACGTAGGGAGGCGACATGGATCATGCGCTTACGCAGCGTAGAACATGGGCTTAACTACGATTCTGAGCTGCAATATTTCCTTGGGGATTAGAATCTCACCGGGGGGATCCTTGGTGCACACTGTATACAAATTTCGTAAAAACATAATTTTCCCATACAACAACTCTGTATTCCTAGATGATAATAATAGAGGAGAATATGGGAGTTTTCTCTCTCTAGGAGTTAAATGTTCTCCACTACTGTGTTTTAATGTATTGAGACAACTTGGCATATTGTACTATATCATAGGGCTAAATGTTTTCTGTCACGAAGTCTATCAGTACAGACATATGTCTATGATTTGCAAACCATTTGTTACGCATATTTTCAGATTAACGCACTTGTATTGAAAGACTTTGTTCAAATATGTGCTTATACTTTCAAATGTACGGGGGTACGATGTGTCCCCCTTTCTTTGTCACATTTTCTCACGAATCTATACACTTTCTCTTGAGCATGCACCTTATGTACAAATGATCCAGCCACACCCGGGGTTGATCCTGCATGCTTGACGCCATACTTTCTCTCATCTTCGTCTTTTTCTAACTGTGCACAGATGATAATGGACTTATGGTACTGACATTCGTTGTCAGTATCGTTTAAACAATTTTATTCCGAAACAGGAATAGAAAGTTATTAACCTTGTTTGAAAATAGCGGGATTTTGCAATACACTAACACTTTAGTGTATTACATTGCTCCTCTTTCTTAAACCTTGACCTCGCACACAAACGTCCTCCTTTTCCCATAGAATTCACCTCTTAACAATGGCGCTGGTACACACATCGCCATTAGGACGTCCTCTATGTCCACGTAATTCGATTTAATCCCTCCTCTCCCGGGGTCACGTGTTCGTACACGAGAGACGACCGCCGGGAACAAACAGAGGAGGGATTGCCTGAAGCGGGTAAGCGAGAGTCTAATACCGCTGTGCAACACGCCAGTAACCCGTTTTTGGTTTAGTACGCATTGGATGCACTTGCTCCTAACGCGTGTCCCTATGGACAGCTTTCTCATCATGATGTGTTTTCACTCGACAGCACACCGCCTCAGAGGATACACAATCGTTTCCTCAATTCGGCGCGAAATAGGAATCCCCTCCCGGCTCCCCGCCTGACGGCATAGCGGGATACAGGTAAAAAACCTCCCACCCCCCCCCCTTTTTTCATTTATTTTCATCCTTAACCGCTATCCTTCTAGAGCACCTGGGCAAGCACTGTGCAAAACTCTTACAGCCAGCAAACGTTGTATCAAGCAACAGATTAGCGCTATATGATAGTAACCCATGATTTCCCTATCTCCCTTTTCTTATATATAGCGCTACACTATCTCTACAAGACTACCTATGGGATATGATAACTCCATTCCTATACTACCACTGATCACTTTATCAACCAGCCTCGTCTGCTTATGAACACACAGAATACCCATTGGTAAGAAATAGTTGTTTTTGCTGCCCGAGACTTGAGTTAAGTCTTTTAATCATTTCTTCCTTTTGAAGCCTCCTTATGAGTTCCCTTTTCTTTTCTTTTTTCCTCTTCTTACAATATATAGCCTGAAACTGAGCTTTTAAAGACCCAGACTTACTCCAACCACACAGTGGATTGGGAGTGGAAGGTAATAACCATCATCCACAGACTATCAGATATTGCATGAATTTGTGCTTTCTGGATCTTTACCCCATATAGGCACCTTGTCACTACCACGTTATGAGGTCACACAAACACCTCCTCACCTATGTATTAAAAGTAAAGATGTAGTACATCTCACGTTTTTATTCACCATCACGACGGACACCCTCTAATTTTTAGGACCACTGTGTACGAGTGAATCATGACCACACCAAGGTCTTTAATTTCATCTCACTCACTACGTGCACATTAGCACCTTAGACCGATCACTTGCCTGAGTATGCAAGTACCTTCACCATTTTTCACCTATCATGTGCGACACAAACGCACGTCATACTGCATGTTGGCTGCACTATTGTAACCATATGCAGTATCAAGCTTTACATGTCTAGATTACAATTTGCCTAAATTATTTTGTATTACCAGCCCTGAAGAGTCGTGTTGACTCACCCGCACACGACGAAACACGTGTCGGCGATTGATATCATTCTCAAGTCTGGAGTAAAAGTTAACATCTTGCTGTTACAAGAAGTATCACACCAAAGAACCTGCGTCTGCGTTTCCTTTTTTACTGTTGGTCATTGTACCTTGTTTGGATGAACACACATGTAGTTGCGAGAGCTCTTTTGTTGTTAAATTGTCTTGTCTTTGACTTGTTTAGACGGTTAAGGGCGTTTTGCCGTCTGCTCTTTACGCACTACACAACGACACCTTTGCTCTTTACACACCCTGTAACGTTTCAACCCAGGCAGTGCGCCCTCTTAGTCCTAATTTTCTAAAAAACCCCATGCTCAGTATCCCACTCAAGGATGTTGTTAAAGAACCCTGACTCCTTTGGGGTGGGTATGATGTATGCAGCAATGTTGGAGGGGGAAAATATCAATCACTCTAGTTTTCTTTTTAAGTTTGGAAATCCTAAGTTTTTTAAGAAGATTAAACTGAAGATCTTACAGGGTCTTGCACGAACATGGGCAGAAATCATGAAAGCTATAAAAGTAAACTACTTTTGCGAAAAAACCCCGTTGTGGGGCTTACCCGAAGGTCCGGTTTGGCTTGATGATATCCTGGCAGTCCCTTTGAGGGAGGCTGGCATGGAGGTTTGGGGGGATCTTTTCTACGAAGGAGACTTATTTCCATGGGAATATTTGCAAGCCAAGATCGGTCCTAACTTTTCTCGCTTCAAATATAACCAGATTTACAGTTGGACAGCAGCCTATAAAACATCTCCTGCTAATAAAAATAAGTTCAAACTAGGTGGACATAGCCCCTTTATCTCCGATCTACTAAGCAGAGGGCCAGAAAAGAAAGAAATATCTAGATGGTACAACTCTATAATGGAGGAGGTAGATGGACACTTTGTTTTACCACAGTCAATATGGGGCTCTGACCTGGGGGGTGTGAATCTACAAACACTTTGGAAATCCGCTTTCGAGCTCTTGTGGAGTATCGTTAAGCCATCATGGCTTCGTAGAAACCACATTTTTACCCTATATAGGGCGTATTACTCCCCCTCTAGTCTTTCTAAATTTGCAGGTGGTCAGACAGTGTCCTGCACCAAATGTGGCCAAATCGCCGCTTCGGATACACATATGTTTTTTGAATGCCCAACATTAACATCTTTTTGGCAAGATATCAGCAACAGCCTCACTGAGTCCTTAGGAAGACATGTCATAATGGATTTGTCCCTGATTATTTTTGGAGTGTTGGAAGGAGTACAACATCTACCTAAATGTTTAGTTTTTTATTCCATCCTGCTCGCAAGAAGAGAGATCTGCAGGAAATGGAAGGACTCCTCACCTCCTACTTTTAGAGACTGGCAAGACTCTGTATTGCGGACATCAGTCATGGATTTGGCTAGATCTGGAAATCGCAGGAAAAGGGCATTTTGGCACATGATAAAGTGGTCTCAGTGACACATCCGGGGTTTTTTTTTTTTTTCCCCGAGTCCAATGATTGATCTCCTATGGTTGCTCTTCGTGTTTAGCACCATTGAAACAGCTGCTATCCGGTTCATGCCCGGCTTTTATATGGCTGCCAAAACTACTCCGAGATTTGCTGTGGGATGGCAAGTTAAGATCTAGTGCCTCTTCGGATTACGGTGGAAGACTGTGGGATAGAGGGCCCTCAAGATATCTGTCCCCACCAGTTTTAACTGAGCCAGTTATTCTCCGTTGATTCCTTTTTGGCACTGGTCTAAACGGTGGTTATGAGGACAAAAAAAAAAAGAGAAGATGCAGTCTACCCTAATACTAAACAGTATAAAATGAGTGCAGAAGTAAAAGCAGGAGTTGCTATTGAAATAAAAAGATTGTTGGAAGCAGGTATCATACAGGAGGTAATGAGCAGTCCTTGTAATTCGCCCATAATTGGAATCAAGAAACCTAGTGGAAAGTACAGGGTAGTGCAGGACCTGCGCAAAGTAAATAAAATTGTCGTCCCTTGCTGTTCTATTGTGCCAAACCCTGCAGTGATTTTGTATCAAATTCCATGGAATGCTGGATGGTTTACCGTCATTGACCTATGTCACGCATTCTTTTCAATTCCATTGCATCCAGACAGCAAATTTATTTTCTCATTTGAATTCAACAGTCATGTTTATGTCTGGAATCGTGTCCCTGAAGAACCGGGTTCTAGAACCCAGCGGCGCCAGGGGCACGCCCAAAGTCTTCAGGTTCACCTGTCTTAGAATACAGAGACATGGGATACTTCTTGGTGGCATCAAAGATCAATTTTATTGGCTGCAGCCAGTAACAGAAGTCCTAGAAGTACCACACAGTGTAGGTTCTCAGGAGACTGCTCAACTTTACAATGCAAGTCATCCCTTTTTTTGCCAAAAATTATGCTTCAGGCAAACATTCCTCATTTGCCGTTTGACCAATCACAAGTTTCCACAACAAAGGTATCGTATGACAGTGAAACCCATTTTTCAGTTGTCCGGCCCACAGTAATTACACAAGAAAGCCCAACATTCCTTTCCTGCACAGGCCGGACAAACCCATAATAAAAAGACCACAACCCATATCATAAATAGACCATAAAAGAAAGAACAGAAACAGATAGGAGTAGGATAAGGCACGTTTGTGTGCAGTAAAACTTTACGATGTCCTGTGCTCTGATCCTTAATCTTGATCAGCTAAAGGGCAAGAACTGGTTTGGCAAGGTCGGCTTAAGGCAACAGGGTCAGTTCACTCAGGTCAAGCAAAAGTCAGCACAAACTCAAACTAAGGTGCATGTGTCCTAAAGACTCGTTCGGCCACAGTCATCGGCCTATGTGAGGGCAACCACAAAATGGCTGCCATGCACAAAATGGAACCCGAGGGTTCAGAACTAAATCTTCAAATACACAGTGAATCCATCGGTGTAACATGACGGAAACACTCATACTTGCTGAACTCACTGTTTACGGTTCGCTGTTACCAAAATCATAACAGAACCACGACCTTTATGACCCAGGTTCAGAATTCACGGAACCTCAGTCCCTCCTTTTGCCCTTACATAGGCAATCACTCAGTCTATATCTGAATCAATGTCAATATTGATTAGGTCATCAAGGTGTTGTTGGAGCATCATCCTATCTCTCTGCACTTCTCTCAAGACAGGCGGTCTCCTTACACACGTAGTAGCACAAAGGCCACATATGGCAGGACCACACTGTACACAAAGACAACACGAGAAAAGAATCACTAAAGCCACACCAATGACCGTCAGAATCTTCCATCCCCACGAGGATAACAGTTCCCAAAACCATCCAGTTAACGACCAATCTCCTTCGTCCACATGTATCGACTCGGAGATCTTATGCAACCTGGAAATGGCCTCATATACTGTCGGAGCGTTATCTGGAAAGAAAACGCATCAACTCGACTGGATCACTTTACATACTCCACCTCGATCGGCAAGTATGACATCTAAAACCATACGTCATAAGGCGGTCCGCTTGAAGCTCAGCAGTCAAATTACTAAGGGCACCGGCAGTTTCGTTCACGGTGGACTCAACCACTCTCTTCAACTGCCGCAAGTTTCTACTGTTAACCATAGGTCCCCAAAACGGTAGGAAACCCTTAAAGACTTCTTGTCCTGTGGTATCTTCCTGATCGAAGACACCTCTAAATACTCTCGTTCTGTGGTAATCTGCAGCAGCAGTATACGTAGGAGGCAACAGATATGCAACATAACACGTTCCCGAAAAATCAGGGGGCAACCATGTATATGCTCTATCGTAACAGACAAAATACGTGCCCTTAGCTGCTAAAAACGGTGGGGAAGACTGAGACGCAAAAACGTACGTCTGAGTACAAACACTCTTCCCTAATTGAGCTTTCGGATTCTTGCCATTACCTTGCAGACAAAAATGACATCAGTGGGGTACGATCCAAATCGGAGGTGATCTATTTCGTCTCTGCTTTTCACTCAGATTAACACTATATCCAGTCACGTTCCAACCAATATAGGCTAGCGCCTCATCCTTAGGAATAGTCTCATATGTATCGATATCTCTAATCATATCTGTTATTCCTTTCACTAAGGCACTATTGCTCGTGTTGTCTCTTATGGAACGCAGGGGCTAGACCTCATTGGCATATATGAACATTGTTTGGAAAGCCCATACTGACCCATTGTAACTAAACGGTAAAACCAGATAGGGAATAACTTTATCCATAGTATGTGGCATAAGACCACACACCCAACAATTAGTGGTGTTCACTACCAACTGATGTTGATGCAAGAGTTGTACAAAGGAGTTATTAACAAATTCTGACCTTCTAATCTGCTCATGTTCAGGTAAGATATGAAAAGAATGCAAAGAAGTAACAGTAGGAGAAGACATAGGTTGGGAAGTGGGTGCAGAAGTCAATTGGGTAGAAAAAATAGTCTAACCCACCAGAGCTAATGTCATACTTAAAAATATCAGAACACATATGATCAGAAAACATTTGCTATGCATTATTCTACGCATTCTCATTTTAAAGTTCATATTCTCAACAGCTCTCTCAAACTCAAAAAAAGTCCATCCTCTAACGTGATGTTCGCGGCGGTTGGTTTTCTTCTGCTAAGGAGTGCGGTCTGTCAGTCCAGGGAGTTCCTTAGGCCAACTAGAACCGTTGACCTTATGTCAATACGGCTGCACTCCCAAGTCTTTACACCGCGACCCTACAGCTGAACCCGGATGGCGGTTCGAAAAAGAAAAATAGGTCAAAACAGTTTCTTGGCTGAGAGAGTGCAATTTACCAAAAAAGGTTCAAAGAATTCATTATTTTATTTGTCCATTGTCTCTAGGCTGCAAGTTATAACAGCTTTTACCGGGCTCTGTCTGACTGCGAAACAAAAGTTCAGGCTAAGTAGTGTCCAGTCTCAAAGAAG
Source organism: Lissotriton vulgaris (assembly GCF_964263255.1). Classification (NCBI taxonomy): domain Eukaryota; kingdom Metazoa; phylum Chordata; class Amphibia; order Caudata; family Salamandridae; genus Lissotriton; species Lissotriton vulgaris. Next base: position 29,920 of record NW_028255764.1, on the reverse strand, counting down.
GAGGCACAGCTGCTTGTAAAATGTCGTCGTCCTCTTTCTCAGACCGTGTCCATATCAAGTGTGCATCACTAAAAGGCATAAACTTCGGCACAAGCTCTGTTTCTGAATCACTGATACCTTTCTGGACCCACTGGTCGTACGGCAGAGGTAAAGGTACCCTCTTACAGTGTACGCCGTGGATCCAGTTTCTTCTACCAAAGACCTTCACAGATGTTCTCGTGGACAAAAGCACTTGATGAGGGCCTGTCCAACGGGGTTGATTATTCTTGGTTCGTTGAAAATTGCGTGTTAACACCCAGTCACCTGGATTGATGGTGTGACCTGGGTCCACAGACGCGGGTGGGAGGATATCATGAACCTGTTGATGTAAGACACGCAATTTAGCCGTCAGGTCATACAAATAGTCCACCAACACAGGATACTCAATGTCACTGAACTTTGTTGGTCTCAGCACTCCCCACACATTTGCTGGGCGACCATACGGACTGAGCCCAATTCGTGAATGCACTGTAGTTCTAGTTGACAAAAGTGCCAACGGCAAAGCATCGGGCCATTGGAGACCAGAACTCGCCTGAATTTTAGCCAATTTCAGCTTCAGAGTGCCATTGTAGCATTCCACTAAACCAGCTGATTGGGGATGATTAGCAGCATGAAATTTCTGTCTTATGCCCAAACCCTCACACACTCTCTTCATGATCTTCCCCACAAACTCACTTCAGTTATCACTCCACACCATCCGTGGCAAACCAAATCTTGGGAAGTAATCCTTGAGCAAGACTTTAGCTGTGGACCGGGCAGTATTATCTTTTAGGGGATATGCCTCTACCCATCTAGAAAAGGCACAGACAACTACAAGGACGTATTTCAAATTGTTACACCTTTGCATGTGGATAAAATCCAATTGCAAAACCTCAAACGGATACGTCGGAGGTGCAAAATGACCAGCTGGAGTTGGGGTTCCCGTGCCAGGGTTATGCATCAAACAAACCATACAATTCTTAACCACATTCTCCGCACATTTAGGAATCCCACCATTCTCCCACACTGGAGCCAACAACTTACAAATCCCTTTCGCACTAATGTGAGCCATTCCATGTGCCATCGTAACCACTGCAAGCACATACGCATCAGGCAACAACCATCTTTGGTGTTCAGACAACTCAACCCAACAACCATTCGGATCCAATCTTCCCATAGTTTCTCTCCACATAATCTTCTCACTCTCAGTAGCTTCAGCTTGAATCGATTTCACACTCTCGATCGTATCCTCACACATTCCAGCTGCAACAATCCATCTCGCAGGGCCTGCAATATACATTCGACCCAAAACATTCTTTGCTGTTTCTTTCGCAACTTCATCCGCAAACGCATTACCACGGCCAACATCATCCGTAACCTTCCGGTGAGCACTACACTCCACAATCGCAACTTGCTTCGGCAACGTAAGCGACTCAAGAAGCTCATTCACCAATTGCCCGTGCTGAATCTTCGTACCATGGGAAGTAAGGAATCCACGTTCCTTCCACAAACCTCCAAAACTATGGGCAACACAAAACGCATACTGACTATCGGTATACACATTCACTCTCTTTCCCTCAGACAACACACATGCTCTCTTTAATGCAATCAACTCCGCTGCTTGTGCTGAATTGTGACTAATTCGTGCAGTTTCAACAATCGTACATAATGTCGTCACGGCATATGCTGCAGTCGTGTCACCATTTGGAAGCTTGTAGCATGATCCGTCAACCAATAGCGTACCATCCGGATCTGAAAGAGGAGTATCTTTTAGGTTTAAAGTATTTTATTGAAGCTGGGTAAGGAAGGAAACAACAAAACAAACATACAACCACAGGTGCCCCTCAGAGTCAGTGCTTATGGTACAATAGATGCATAAAGGCAGTCCTTTCAGTACGGCGGGCACAGTCGTGCCAGGATCTCACAGCCAGCGCACCTGGGGGTGAAAACGAAAGGGGAAAAAGGAAAAAAAAGGAGGGAACAACCCTTCCCCACCCCCCTCCCAGCCAACTACCCCTCCAGCCCCCAAACCCCCTCCCCACCCCCTGTACTGTGCCGTCAACCACTCGCTCTTTCCCTGTGGCAGCCCATTGTCTCCCCCCGCCACCAGTTGCCGGCTTGGGCCGGTTAGTCAGGCGGATCTGGCGGCGGTGTCAGCCGCAGCAGTCTAAGATACCTAGGGCAGGTGATTTCTTTGAATTCTGAACTTAACAAATTATGGAAGGGTGCCCACAGCTCCTTAAAAGTGTCCACGTCCCCCGCCACCACCAGAGACAGCTTCTCCATGCCCAGGACATGCCACAGTCTGTGTAGCCAGCCGACAACAGTGGAAAGCGTGGTAGTGCGCCAGTGTATGAGTATGTTCTGTACTGCTGACCCCAAAGCTATCGCTGTCTGTCTACCTCTCTTGGACCTTAGAGGGTACATTAATCCATTCGGCAAGCCCAGTTGGATATAGGCCGGAAGGCGGGGTAGTTCTATCCCAAAGCACTTATCAACCTCATTAAGGACCTCTTCCCAGTAAGGAGCCAGAAGGGGACAGTCCCACAATATATGAGTGAGTGTGCCAGGCTGACCGCAGTTGCGCCAGCATGTCCCAGGTATTGAGCGGTCCATGTCGTGTAATTTCTCAGGAGTGCGATACCAGTAAGTTGTGATTTTGGTGAAGGTCTCTGTGAGTCCGGTGTGGTAGGCGGAGTGACGCGCTCGGTAGGAGATGTGGTCCCATTCAGTATGGCTCAGCACTCGACCAAGCTCCCGTTCCCACCGCTCCCTACCCGGGTTGTAGATGTGAAAGGGGGGGGGGGGTTGCAACATCCAATACAAGTCAGAGATGAGCTTGGCGTCCGACGAGCGAGTCACATCCAGCGCTCATACGCCGTGATCGTCCGGTCTGCAGTCGCGCGCACTTGAGGCTGTAACGCCCAGTGACGTGCCTGCATATACCGCATGCGTTCTGTTTCGGGGAGGCCATAATCCCGACGCAGGTCCTGGAAGGGAACGACACCCTCCGGGCCATATAGATGAAATAAAGTGAAGCATCGGGCCGCCCGCCAGTGGTCATAGGCTCCAGGCTCCATACCCGGGCCGAAGTCCGGGTTACCAATTATAGGCGTGAAGGGAGAGGGAAAAGTAGTGAGGTCGTGCTTGGTGGCCACAGAGTCGCACACACGAAGCGGGACCCGCGTCACGAAGGAGGCATAAAGGTTAGGGGGCCGGTGGGCCCTCTTCAGGAAAGGCACCTCTTGTAGCGTTCTGCCCGCTACCGCCTGGTCCTGAAACAGCCAGTGTTTGTCCGATTCCCACTGGCTCCACTCCACCAAGTAACGCAATTGAGCGGCCTGAAAGTACTTCTGTAGGTCCGGTATCCCAAGTCCACCAGACTCCGGCGCCAGTGTGGCAATGGTTTGTTTGATCCTAGGCCTACGGCCCTGCCACACAAAACGTGTGATGGCCGACTGAGTCTCCGCAAGCCATCCTTTGGGGGGCTGTAGCGGGAGCGCCCTGAACAGGTACAGGACCTGTGGCAGGAGGGTCATCTTCACTGCGGCCACCCTGCCCAGCAGCGACAACGTGCCCTTATCCCAACGGGCCAGTTCCTCCTTGATCTTTGCACTTAAAGCAGAGTAGTTGGCCGTGACCATCGCGGGGAGAGAGGGTGCCAAAAGAATCCCCAAGTACGGAATCCGGTCCCCAGACCAGCTCAAGGGGAATAGCCTCTGCAGGTCAGTTCTGGTGGCGCTAGTCAGCGAGATGTCAAGGGCTGCAGACTTTCCAAGGTTCACCTTGAAGCCCGCCACCGTCGCAAAGAGGTCCAGTTCTGCGATACATGCAGGCAGGAACCTCCGCGGGTCGTCGAGTGTCAGGATTACATCGTCCGCATAGAGACTGAGAGCATGATGGAACTCTCCCATCCGGATTCCTATGACGTCGGGGTTCTGGCGAACTCTCTGCGCAAACGGCTCCATATAAAGAGCGAAAAGCAGAGGGGACAGTGGGCACCCTTGTCTGGTACCACGCTCTATTGGGAAGTGCCGAGAGCTGCACCCGTTCACCCGGACTACCGCAGATGGAAAACGGTAGCAATTGAAAACCAGGTGCCTGAACTTCTCACCGACCCCAAACTTGCCCAGGACCTTCTCCAAATAAGGCCAGTGCACCCTGTCAAACGCCTTTTCCGCGTCAATGGAGAGGAGCATGCGTTCCCCGGGAATCCTCGAGGCCTTCTCCAGGATATGGGTCACCCTCTTTGTATTGTCCACAGTTTGCCTGCCTGGTACAAATCCGGCCTGATCCGAGTCGACCATGCCCGGGAGATGGAGCGCCAGACGAGCCGCCAGAATACTAGTGAAAATCTTCAGGTCTGTGTTTAAAAGTGAGATTGGGCGGTAGGACCCGCAAGCCGTCCGGTCCTTGCCCGGTTTCGGAATCACAGAGACCGTAGCCTGAAGAAATTCAGGGGGGATAGCACCAGGCTCCGAGAACGTATTGAAAAGACGCGTCAAAACAGGCGCGAGCTCCTGGCAGAAGGTCTTGTAGAAGAGAGGGATAAAACCATCGGGTCCCGGGGCCTTACCGTTCTTAAGCCGGGAGATCGCCGTGACCACTTCCTCAATCCGGATCTCCCGCTCCAGATATTGTGCCTGATCCGGCGTCAGCGACGGGAGCAACACCGAGTTTCAGCTCGTGCGGAGGGGGCCACGCCAGTGTAGAGGTCGGCGTAGTAGTTGCGGAACACCTCCGCAATCTGCCGGTCCTCCATGACCATCCCCCCAGCGGGGGCAACTAACTCCTTCACCAGGTGCTGTTGATGCTGCACCCTGAGTTTGTGCGCAAGGAGCCGGCCGCACCTGTCCCCGCCGGTGTAATACTTGTGCTTCAGGCGAAGCACTGCGTACTCCGCTCTGTCCGTGTCCAGAGCGGACAGGAGTTTCCTGGCGGCCTTCAATTGCCGCCAGACCCGGGGGGCACCTGTCCTATGATGCACCTGTTCTAGCTCCCGCACCTGTCGGGTAAGCTCGTCCCTTTTGAGCTGGCGATCTTTGTTCTCCGCAGAGGAGATAGCGATAAATTCACCACGGAGCACAGCTTTCAGGGCAGCCCATTGCATCGCGCGGGCGGTGTTGTCGTTGTCGTTTACGCGCTGAAAGTCCGCTATGGACCCACGGATCTGTTTCACCGTCGATTGCCTGTGCAGTAACGTGTCCCTGAGACGCCAGACCCCCCTCGAACGAGCCACCGGAGGTAAAGGGAAGGTGCCCTCCACCGGTGCATGGTCGGAGAGAGAGAGGATCCCCATATCGGCGCTCGAGGCCAGTTCGAACATCGGGCCCGTCACTAGAAGATGATCCAGCCTCGCGTAGGACTTGTGGACGTGGGAGAAATAGGAGTATGCACGAGTCGCGGGGTGGAGGCGGCGCCACATGTCGTGCATATCAAGCTCCTCCAGTCGGGTACGAACCTAGCCCGAAAGCTCCCCCGACTGGTGGCGCCGCTGCACCGACCTGTCCAGAGATGCATCAAAGACCACATTCAAGTCCCCCCCAAGTATAATGTGCCTGTCGGGGGTGGATGCCACATCTTCCAGTGCCCTGTGCAGAAACTGGTCCTGATGGTCATTGGGGCTATATATGGAGCCCACAGTAAACACCAATCCCTCCACCCTGATCCTATATGCCAGGAGTCTCCCCTTCTGTTCCGCTACCTTCTGCAAAACCTCCCTCTGAACCCTCTTGATAACAGAAGCGCCACCCCGCTGTTTTAGAGGCACTGGGAGAAAAGAGTTGCGTGGGGAACTTAGGGGTGCGCATCCTGGGACAATCCTTGGCCAGCAGGTGGGTCTCCTGCAGTAGGCAGATGTCGGCCTGGGAATTCTCTAACAGGGACAGGACAGCCCGCCGTTTGACCGGGTTATTTAGCCCTTTCACATTCAGAGTAACAACTTTAAGGGCCATCATGGAGGGGAACACCAGGAACGCACATGAAGGCGGGCAAGGCCCACTGGGTAAAATTCAAAGGCCACAGCAAGCGGCACCATCGCACAGAGAATGCAAACCCCCCAACGGCACAGTACAGTCCCCGAACCCCAGAACTCCCCAACCGTGTGAGCCCCCCCCCAGGACCCCGCACTCCCAGCACCACACTCCCCCCAACCCCCCCCCTCCAGCAAACCCCCAAACCCGGAACTTCCCCCGCCAACTCCCCTTCCCACCCCCGCACCCCAAACCATTCAAAAAGTGTCATTGTCCCAGTCCAGTCCTTAGCGGACAAGGCCGTGGAAAGTCGATCAAGTGGACGTCCAGCCACCACCACCAGCACTCCCGCCTCCCCCTACCCCTAGAACCCCCGCACCTGCAATGATGAAGGGCTAATGTAGACTCCCCCCGGAGTAAGTTCAGGCCGTCAAGGCCACATCGCTGTTCGTCGTCGCCCTGGAGGCCTCCTGGATGGCGCTCGACATGTCTGCTCGAATCGTGGGCGAGTCAGGCCTCGCAGGCGGCGGGGATCGCCTCTCCCCGACCTGTTGCCAGCCATCTCGAGTGCTTCGCCTGCGACGAGGCACCGGGGTGTCCGTGTCCGAGGCTGTGATCCCCAATACTCCGCAGACATCCTGGAGGGACTGAAGCTGATGCAATGTTCCATTCCATCGGAAAATCAAACGGAAGGGGTGCCCCCATGAATACTGCGTTTCGTGCTCCCGTAGGAAGTCCGTGGCGATCTTGAAGGTTTTCCTCTTCTGTAACGTGATCGTGGATAAGTCCTGATAAAGAGCCACCGGGTGATCTCTGAAGCGGAAAGGCTGCTGCCGCCGCGCCTCGTGGAGAATCCGCTCCTTCAAGGGGAAGTCCGGCAAGAAGGCCAATATGTCCGGGGGGGGCGCTGAGGCCCTGCGAGGTCGGCCAACCCTGTGCGCCCTGTCGATTCGTATTTGGAAGTCCTCGGACTCCCCCAGAATTTCGCGGAACAGGGCACCCAAGTAGGCGGCCACGTCCTCGCCCTCTTCGTTGGACGGAACACCCCGGACCCTGATATTGTTCCGCCTGGACCAGTTTTCAAGGTCCTCGGCGTGGGCCTGTAACTCGATCTGTTGTTCCCGCAGCCGCAGGACCTCTTGTTGCAAGTGGGTGATCTCCTCATCCCTGGAGTGACCAGCCGCCTCCACGGTGTTAACTCGCTCCCCCAGGGAGTCCACTTCTCTTCGGACTTCCCGAACCTCTCCAGCCACCTCCTGCTTCAAAGTCTGAAAATCCTCCCTCAAGGAGCTAAACAGGGACTCCAGGAACGATCGGGTCACTGGGGGCTCTCCGCTGTCGGCGCCCCTTGAGCTGGCCGGGGGGCTCGGGCGGGTTGGGTCCTATCCTGTCTCGGGACGCCGCGTCCCAGCATGTCCGGCAAAGTCCGATTGCCTCTCCTCTGCCCCCTGGCATTCGACATCTCGGAGAGGTGGGAATGGCCGATCTCCACAGCTTCGGCGAGTGGGCGCCACAGGTCAGGGCAGCTGAGCAGCAGAAGCTGGCCGGCCCCACACTCACTGGAAAGGGAGCACTGCAGGCTAGAGGCCCCGCTCGAGGCCCGGCGGCTGCTCCGCGTTCTTCAAAATGGCCGCCCGTTTCAGACTATGGAGCCAACGCCCGGGAATCGAGGCTGACCCCCATCGCGGGTCCACATGCAGGGCGTACAGTCAAGGGGTAGGCTCGCAGAACGCGAGGCAACCGGGGCCAGCCCGCCAAGACATGCAAAGACGCTGGAAGCACGGCTTCACTCCGATGCGGCCAGGAGGGGACCAGGGTGGCCACGTGGAGCAGGCCTGCTAGATCCCCGGACTTGCGTAGTTGCCGGAGGTCGGCTACGCCTCCGCGGTCACCTTCTACTCGGCTCCGCTCCGCCGTCGAAAGCTGTGTCGGCACCCACCTAGGCGCCGATGCGCGGGCACGGCGGCAGCCCGCCCGCAGTCACAGGAACACCACGCCAGAACACCAAGCCTTGAAGTCTTGCGGCGCTCGGGCCTCCCGCAGGTCTCTCGGCGGTCACCGCTTCGGCCGGGTCTCGAGCACAACCGCCGCCGCGGCAGGACAACTGGGGCTCACCGACTGTTCTACATCACCACGGGGATCCTCGGGTGCGTTAGCCGCTCGATCTGGGGGAGATCAGCGGCGGTGAGAGGTATAAATATCCAGATTTCTGTGGCAGTCTCTGAAACGGTGGAGGTTGCTGAAATTGTGGGCGTTGCTGTGACTCTTGCTGATTCGAGCGAGGCGGATACGCCTGCTGTAGAAGAACCTTAGTCTTTAATTCTTTTGTCTTTTTCTCCACTCTCTCTTTCTCGTCCTTATCCCTATTCTCGTAGTATTGTGCAGTCGCTAGTATCTGGGCCGACAAAGAAACAGCCCAAGAACTCTCAGAATCTTTCAACTTATTACACAGTTCAGGAAGTAAGTTAAAGACAAACCTATCCACGAACAATCTTTGTCCACCTTCCGTACTCATATCCTGACCACTGTGATCTACAAATGTTTCTTCAAACCTAGTGAAGAAATCAGACACGCTTTTGTCCTTCTTCTGCTTACATGCTGCCAACTTGTCCCAATTTACTCGAAACGCTGGCATCATCGTTTTCATAAGATTTATAATTCTGCCAGGTAGATTTGCCACTAAAGGCTCAGGTTTAGAGCCACCAACTTGTCTAGCATCTGCAGCAGTAATATTGGCCCATGTGACGTAAATATATAATTTACTCTCTTAATTTCTATGCAGGTAAGTACTTAATCAATAATAACTCAAATCGGAAAGAAAGAACCAGAGTCCGTGGTGTTAGAGTTCTTAGGGGTTTTATTCCTCAAAAAGGAATGGTCAGGACCATAATATCATGTTCTTCCCACCGCAGGGGTGGAAGAAGGGATAGAGCGCGCTCCATTTTATTGACAGTACATGGCTTATATACTTAATTCAGGTCATAAGAAACAGTATAGTAGGCGTAACAGCTGAGAGAGGACAAGATAACAGTATACACGTGTTACTAGTACGTAATCAGAAGGCGTGAACTAGAGGTGTATGCTAGAAAACGTCACAGATGGGTGTCACAAAGGGGTGGCACTTAACAGAAATGTTGCAATGTCAGCAGAAATCGGAAGCTTGGATGCGCGCGCAGCTGCATGACGTGTGATGGACGTGAAACTGGAGGGGTGCAGGGACTTGAAATTTACACTAACGGAAAGAGACAGAAGTCTGGCATGTCAGATCAACTTGTACTTCTATCATATCTGATATCTGATGTTTGGGAACCCTATTATCTGGACGGAAAGGTCTCTAGGGCAGAAGCTATTCTATACTGACTGTGAATGCGTGTATATGCGCCTGAGTGTCTGCATGAGAAGTGTGGGGGCACGGGGCCTTCCATGGAAGCATGGTAACAGAAGCTATGAATTACTTGCACTGAGACAGGTCGGCCCTTTGGCTCTGCAGCTGGGGAGGATGTTTACTGAAGCTAGTAGGCAGGAATGTATTTTCGAGGAGCGGAACAGATAACTCGAAGGTTATAGTCAGTCTTGGCAGAGAGCAGGCTGAGCTGAGCGCGAGGGGCCGCGCTGGAAGTAAGTCAGAGTTCACGGGTACAGAGGCAGCCTGGGCTGAGGCTGTCAGAGTCAGAAGCCAGAAAAAGAGGCTCGATGGCAGAAATTCAGGGCCTACTTTGCCAGAGCAGAAAAACATGTAAAGTACACTACAAAAAGACGGTGGCATAGCATACTTAGGAACGGACCATTTAATCCATTCAGGGTGGATCTGAAAGAGGACATGTTGACGTTGGACGCAAATGTATTTGCGTCTTCGTAGCTGGTACAGGAGGGAAGTTACATGCACTTTAAGCTGGTACATGGAGACAGTGGGGTACGCGCTAGGGAACACAACTTGACCATAGAATTTATATTTCCTCATTCCCTCCTTGTTCCCTACGGACCCTTCATGATATATCGATCCTCATGAATCGATCAGTTTGTTCTTGTAACATCATTTGTTCTTCTTTCTTTCTTTTACGTTTTGAGAAAAAACTGGAATGTTCAATACAAGATGTGGCACACAGTCCACAAATCGCTGGCCCGCACTGAAGGCACAGGCAACAACTGAATACTAGGACTAGGCCAATGCCTAGGAAGGATAGGATCTTCCATCCCCAAGCGGTTAACGTTGTCCAGAACCAACCGGACCAAGTCCAGGTGCCTGGATTCTGATGTATCTGGTTTGCAATTTTATGGAGGCGTGTGATAGCTTGATATACAGATGGTGCGTTTTGTGGAATGAAAACACAGCAACTTGACCCGATGACCTTACAGGCTCCACCTCTATCTGCCAAGATGACGTCAATAACAAGACGGTTCTGAAGGACAACAACCCGCATGGCGGACTGCTCTTCGGTTAAGTTACCTAGAGCGGAGGCAGTTTCATTTACTACTGCTTCAAGTGTTCTAGTTAATCTGCGTATTAGTTTACTATTTTGAACAGGTCCTAAAAAGAAAAAGAATCCTTTATTAAAATCGGTATACTGTTCCCATGCCGTTTCTGTGTAGTCGACAAGTGGGATATCTCTTCTGGGTCTATTCTTTACTAGATTTGTATTTCTGTGGTAATCAGGAGGAGCTAGGAAGACAGGTGGCAGAAGGAATGCTATGTAACAGGTACCATCCCAATCTGGAGGTAGGCGTATGTATGCGGTATGACCACAAACAAAATAGGAATGACGGATAGCTTTGAAGGACGATTTTCCATGATCACTGAATTCGATCACAGTAGTGCATTTACTATGACCTAAGTGTACTGAACCTTTCTTCCTGATACATAATTCACCAGTAACTGGTAATACTGACATAATGGGTAGAACTGGTGCAGCTTCCGCTTCAACAGTGAGAATCATGAGGCTAATTGTGTAATTACCTAATCCATATACTTCATTTTCTAGATCATTTCCTATTCTAGTGGGGAGTCCCTCCTTATCAGGGTAACAGACGTCGAGCAGGACCAAGTTCAGGTTTCCCCAAACCCAGCCCCCGTCGAAAACAGCAATATCAGGATCTAAGGAATTAATTATTTTAAACCATGCACCGCAGGAGCCATTGTGAGTGAACGGGTACGGAAAGAGGGGCAGAGCTCCCTTGTAATTCTGGTAGGGAGGGAGTCGGCCACATATCCAGCAGTTTGTAGCATTGTTAGTCTGATGGGAATGATGTAGCATACTAATGAAAGTGTTGTTGCGCAGCGCAAGTCTGTAGGAGAGTTCGTGTGGAGGTAACTCGCTAAAAGTATGTTCAGCAGAAACATTGTAAGCAGATTGTTCACGCTTGAAAATAGGGTAGTAGAGAGGTAGAAGGATGCTAGCAACAATAATTAAAATACTCAGAATAAACATGATTAATAATGTCACTATACAGTGACTACGCAATGATTTACAATATGCAATTTTCTTAATTCGTCTCTCTCTCTCTCTATCTCGATCTAGGGGATACATGTCAGAAACTATTTAACCGATTCACCTAGGGGAGGACTTAAACAATTAAACTGTCTGACTTGCTAGATCGGAGTTTTAATTTATACTCCTCTTGGGGAGTTTTTTCTCGTTCAGGTACTGCAAAGTCTTTTGGCTCAACACAGTCTTTGATGGGGGTGGACGAGTCTCGGTCTGGTTTCAGTTCATGGAATTTTTTCACATGACTCGTATGGACCCACCCCTTTCTCCCTTCGATCTTCACGGCGGTCCTTGTGGTGAGAAGGACGGTCTTCGGCGATTTCCAGCGGGGCTCCAGCGGACTCTTCCTATCAAAATTTCGCACCAATACTAGGTCCCCAGGACGGACATCATGTGGCTTTACATCAGTGTTGTCAGGGAAGGCTGTGGCAACCTGTGAACGACATGATTGGAGTGCAGACATCAAGGAGGCAAGGTAATCTGTCAACATGTTACAATCAACATCAGTAATCTTTTTCGGAATGGGCGTCCCCCACATATTCGGTGGTCTGCCAAAAACCACTTCGTACGGGGATAGCCCTGATCTCGAATGGGCAACCATTCTCATATAGAATAGTGCCACTGGCAGGGCGACTATCCAGTCGACCCCTTTCTCTTTACATATTTTAGCAAGGCGGATCTTTAGTGTCTGGTTATGCCTCTCTACAAGGCCTGCGGCTTCGGGGTGTCGGACACAATGGAATTTCCACTGGTATCCTAGCAATAAAGAAACTTCTTTCATTAATGCGGATGAGAATGGCTGACCGTTATCTGAGTACACGACACGAGGCAAGCCGTACCGTGGGAAGAATTCACGAACCAACTGCTTGGCAGTGGTCGGAGCAGTATAGTCTGGGACTGGATATGCTTCGGTCCAACGGGACAGAGCACAAACAACTACGAGGACATATTTAAATCCTCGACAACGGTCCATCTGGATATAATCCATCTGGAGGACTTCAAAAGGGTGATCGGGAGGATGAAATCCACCTTGCTCTACGGGGACGCTTTTACCTGGATTGAACTGACAACAGATCATGCAAGTACGCACTTTCTGTTTCGCTGCTGCTCGTAAGTGTTTATTGTTCCAAAGATTTTGTAAACTGTCTAACATCGCTTTCTCGCCTAGATGTGCTGGACTATGTGCTGTATTAATCATGACTTGAACCATAGAGTCAGGGAGAAACCATGTAGATTTTCCCTTCGTCATCCAACCTTGATCTGTCTGGATCCCTCCTAGTTCAATCCATTTCTTTATTTCTTCTGGGGTAGCATGTGTCTGAATATCGATAACATCTAGTGCGGGATCCCTGACTGTCATGCAATTTGTTGGTCCTATTGTCTTTGTTGTGTCAGTTGTCTGAGTGTGAGTCAGTGCTGTATGTTTTGCTGTCTGGTCTGCCAGGTCGTTACCCTGGGAAACAGAATCTGTGACTTTAGTATGTGCTTTACACTTCATGACGGATATACCTGAAGGCAGATGTATTGCTTCTAACAGTGCTTGAATGAGGGGACCATGTTGGATCTTGGCACCGTGAGAGGTCAGAAAACCTCGTTCTTGCCATAACATGCCGAAGTCGTGTACAACTCCGAACGCATAACGGGAATCAGTGTATATGTTGACATTTCTGTTCTTGGCTAGAATACAGGCTCGGGTCAGAGCAATAAGCTCTGCCGCTTGAGCGGACAGTGTGTCGATGCGATGTGTTTCTTTAACTTCGGTTTCAGTGGTCACTGCATACGCGGCCACTAATTCTCCTGTACTTGTTCTCATACATGAACCATCCACATAAAGTGTCAGGTCTGGATTTGTCAATGGAACATCTGTTAAGTCTCGTCGGGGCTTTGTTACTGCATTAATGATCTCTATGCAATCATGCGGGGCTGGATCTGTCATACTTGTAGGTAACAGTGTTGCGGGGTTCAGAATGCTGCAGCGTCTGATCTCTATGTGTGGCTGGAATAGCGTTAATTCATAACCTGTCAGTCGTGCTATAGTCAAGTGTTGGGTCTGAGTTCTGTTTAAAAGAACCTCTACAGAGTGTGGAACTTGTACTGTTAACTGATGGCCTAAAACAATTGAATCGCTCTGTCTTATTGCTAGTGCTGTTGCTGCTACTGACTTTAAGCACGCAGGGAGTGCCTGGGCTACTGAATCCAATGTACTCGAAAAATAAGCGCAAGGCTTATGTGAACCTGCTTGATCTTGAGTGAGGACAGACAATGCTGTACCATCACGTTCTGTAACAAAAAGTGTAAACGGTTTGTTGTAACATGGTGTCGCTAAAACTGGTGCTTGGCATAATGCTTTCTTTAATTCCTCAAAGGCTTGTGTATGTTCCTGAGTCCAAGGGAGGGCAGTCGAAGTTGCTGCCTCCTGCGTCGTTAACTGGATGAGTGGTTTAGCTAGAAATGCATATTGAGGAATCCATTGTCTGCAGTACGAGGTGAGGCCTATGAAGGCCCGCACTTCCTTTTGTGTCTGGGGTTGTGGCATATTTACAATTAACTGAATGCGATCGGGAGTGAGCTGTCTCCCCACTTTGGACAGCAAGTGACCCAAGTACACAACTTGCTGAACACAGAATTGTAGCTTCGAAGGAGACACCTTGTGTCCCTTGTCGGCCAGAAAATGCAAAACAGTCAGTGATGCTTGTTCACATTCGGGCTCACTTCGTGCGGTGATCAGTAGATCATCGACGTATTGCAGTAAAGCGGTGTTAACTGGCATTTGAATACAATCTAGTTGTCTTTTCAGTGCTTGACTATAGATGCTGGGGCTTTCTGTGAATCCTTGAGGTGCGCGGGAAAATTTGAAACTTCGTCCATTTAAACTGAATCCGAAGAGATATTGGCTCTCCGGGTCAATGGGTACACTGAAGAAAGCGTTCTTGAGATCAATTACAGTAAAGAACGTTGCTTCTGAATCAATAGCAGTCAATAGGGAAGAGATATCGGGGACCACAGGGTACTGTGGTACAATACATTTGTTCAGCTCTCGAAGATCAATCACCAGCCGATATACTGGCGGTGCATTGGGATCAGTACGTTTAAGAATTGGAATGATGGGTGAATTACAGATATTGGAGTCGGTTTCTACGACCACTCCTTGGGCAATGAGTTCTTCAATTATTTCCAGTAAAGCCACTACAGCATCAGGCGGTAACTTGTATTGGCTGATTCGGGGTAGAACAACTCCTGTCTTGAGTGTAACACGGTATGGTGTGATATGCATACAACCTACATCAGTTGGGCCTTTTGCCCACAAGTAATCTGGTACATTTCTCAATCTGACATCGAATTCTCGCAACACATAGTGACCCTTGAAATCCCGTAGAAAGAGTCTAACTCCCTCCGGGGAACAGCAGATTATAGCTCCTAGAGCCTTCAATGTTTTAATTCCTAACAGATTTTCTGGGCATGAGTTCGTAAGTAACAAATCTGTAACTCGTGATAATGGACCCACAGCCAATGGTACTGGTTCCGATACTTCATTTACAATAGGCTGTCCTGAAAAACCAAGGGAAACATTCTGTGAGCCTGAGAGGGGTGCCCCTGGGACTTCATTATGGCTGATTGTGGTGCGGCTTGCCCCTGTGTCAATTAAAAACTTTCTGTCTTTTCCCAATACTTGACTGTGTACATAAGGACCTTCCTGATCTACAGGAATTTCAATAAGAGGCAAGCCAAATTCCCTCTCTAGGCTGTTTCATGTATATCGGGGGAAATCTGGATATGCAGATTGTGCATACTGGTACATCTGTTGTGAAACTTGCTGAGTCGCGGCAATGGGCTATGGTACTGCTACTGTCTGTGCTGAGTGTGGTGGAGCATGCATAGGCTGTATATTCTGCATGGGCTGTACATTTTGTGAGGTCTGTTGCTGGACCTGATCTTGTCTAGGCGGATGCGGTCTCTCTTTAGTTTTCCCTGTTGCTATGTTATGTTTCAGAACTGGACATTCATGAACGTAGTGACCTGGCTGCTTGCAATAATTGCACGTTCCTTTAACGGGAGCTGTAGTGTGACTTGTCTGGGTCCCACCCTTTCTTTGACCGTCGGCTGGGACCGTCTGAGCTACTAACATTTTCATTTTTGTGTCTTTCATACGTTTCTGTTCTTGATCCTGTTCTTCTCTAATTCTATTCTGATGGTATTGTAACATTTGTAACATCTGGGATGGCGTATTTGCCTGCCAAGTACTTTCAACTTTGTACACTCTGTTTTTAACTAATGGTAGGGAGTTCTCGACTAGTTTTGATACAAAAAGGTGTGGATATGATTCGCTACTTGGTTTTAGGCCACTATTAATAATGAAACATTTCTCGAATCTTGAATAGAAGTCACTAGTATCTTCATCATGTTTCTGTTTACAGGACGAGATGGCGTCCCAATCTTCCTTTCTAGTTGTCAATAATCTTGGCAAAACCTGTACTATTAAACCTGGTAATGCTTTAGTTCTGTCCCCAAGGCCTACCCCTGGGACACGTTTGCTTTCTTCGTCTTCTATTTCTGCCCACACAATCTTTTTCTCTCCCACCTCCCATTCCTTTTCTTTTAGTTTCTCGTAGATGCCCGTGGGCAGCAGTACCTTTAACATTTTCATAATATCATCATACGTGTAATCCCCCATCAGTAACATGTCTTTAAGCTCTCTGTGAAAACCTGCAGGGTCTTTATCATGGCTCGGGACTAGTTTCTTCATTTCTAACAGTTCTAACTTAGTCAGTGGCGTGTGTACATATACACGTTTCAAGGCATGATCCGCACCCATAACTGGGTGTACTTCTCGTAAAGGGTTCTGGCTTTCAATGCCACTCCCGCATTGCATGTGGTACATTTTCCTTTCTGGAGGCGGGGCCGGAACATATTCAGGGCTTATGAAAGTGTTATATTTATGTCGTTGTTCTAGAATTATTTGTATTAACTTGGTACTGAAACCTCTCCATCTATCCATGAGTAGTGCTTCTAATGTTTCGTGTAAGGGACCTGGATCGGAATGTTGGTTTCTGTATTTCGTGAGGAGGTGCTGTATCATGTATACACCTGCTAATTTCTGTTCGTCTGGGGAAAGGTTCAGAAACGTCTGTGCTAAGGTGTCATCATTATATATGTCTGGATTTTCGGCCCATAATATGGCTGACCGGGCTAGTTCTTGTTCATCCATCGAATTGAGTACATGGTACCCCATTCTTTCTCGTAGTCTTTTATCAGTCTCCTGGAACTGATGTTCAGAAGAATTCGGGTTTGTTAAAGCAGAGAGAAAAACTCTCTTGCTTTCTGGACGGATGCCTTTCCTAAGGTAAGTTCCCTTACCTACATATGCTATAGTATCTGGAGTCCTTTCTGGTTCTTCAAGTTCTTCTTCCTCCTCGGAGGAAGCTTTTTCTTTCTGGTGTACTGTTATCACTGCTTTTCTAATTTTCTTGTACATACTGGCTATGCAAGTCCCCTTGTCATGTTTTCCTTCAGCTATATTTTGACCCCACTTGTTCAGTGCATCTAATTCACTCTGATCTGTTCCGGGCCTGTCTCGTTCTCTTATTAGGCAATTTATGAAAAAACGTAGTATCTGTGCTTGAACGTCAACTTTCTGTTTCTCCATGGCATCCTTGATACTGTCAGGGTCTTTCCCTGTCTGAACAAACTCATATATTCTATCTAGACGGTCCTTCATCCCTACATAGCATAGCAAGATATCAGTAGCAGATCTTAACCGTAGTGATGCCAATATCATTAGATCGTCTTTTCCGGGTACTGGATCATATCTGCAAACTGAAAGGTTTTCTTTTAATGCGTCAAGGCGGGGTGACCTGAACGTGAGAGGACTCTGCGTATCCCTGAGATTGAATCTGTGAGTTAATGGCGGGGTCCGGAGACCCGCGGTCGCACCTCCTGAAGCGGATGCTTGGGCATTATCTCTCAGCGGAGTCTGTATCTGAACTTGAATTTGTCTTTTAGTAGGATCAGGTAGAAGTGGTTTCGGTAGGTCAATTTTGGGTGCGGGAAGTGGCGGGGCTGGCGGAACGGGGGAGGTCTGTCGCGGTACCGGTGGGACATGATCCGGGGGCGGGGTGCCACCCCCGTCCCTGTCAGTAGGCAAGGCACGAACAGGCAGATTGGTGTAAGCTGGTGCTACGTCCTCTAGATAAGAATTCAGGAATATGTCTTTAGTAGTCTTATGCATTACTTTAATTGGAACTAATGGTGGCGGTAAGTTTTTCGGTATTTCTGATAGGGCCTCAGATGAACCCTCGGCCGCGAGATACATACCGTTTACGAGATTGTTTCGGGCACGGTCTATTTGTTCTGTTTTTACTCGGATCCCTTCAGTAACTAATTCGTTTTCTTGGGCCTTGTCTGATTCTTTAAGTCTGTCTTCTCTACGTAGTGCTTTTTCAGCATGCTTGTGTGATTCCTTACGCCAAAATTCTATGGCGTCTTTCTGAGATTGTCTCGCTTTCTTTTTCCATAGTACTTCCTCTACCTTCATGATGCACTCGGCATCCCATGTTCCGGTAACAGGCCATCTGTGTCTTTCGTCTAGATGCTTGGTGTAGTCGACCCATAACTCTAGATACAATATGGCATCTATGCCATGTTTATGATACATAAAGTTACCTGGAGTGTCCCTAGGGGGAATAGGAATTTCTTCCTCTAGTATCCCTTTCCTAGTTCCTATCTGCTTTAACTTGTTGAAAAACGGCATCTTGTTTGCTTATTACTGAATACTCAATCCTTACTGCTTAATACTGGATACAGCTAGTTTATACAAGAATACACAATAATGCACATAAAAACGGTCACATTCATACCACGACATTAATCACATGAAAAGACATTTGAGACATAGATGACTACCCTCTATACTGGATGTACTGCTAAACAGTACAGATACACTGGTGTAACAGTGCAGGAATTCAGAAATTCAGAATACTAGATATACTGCTAAACAGTACAGATACACTGCCTAAAAACAGTGCAGACCGGACTTGTGTACCCAAACCCGTCTAGATACGTCCCAGCAATGGTACTCACCGGGAAGCACGGAAACAGAAGGCCTCGGGAAACTCGACTGGACTGGACTCGACTCGGCTCGACTTCGGAAAACTTCGGAAAAACTTCGGAAAACTGGTGGGCCTCTTGACACCTCGGACCTTGCTTCTTTCGGCTAGGCTCTGGTCGGGATCCTCCGCACTCCTCACCGCCTCGTCTGGGTACTGATCGCAGTCTTCGTCACCTCCGTGGGTCAGAGGGAGATGCAGGAAATCCTGCCGGTACGCGTTGTTTCCATCTAACTGATGGCAGGGGGCAGAGCTTGCAACGCACCAACCGGCGCGTGAGGTGGGGGAGGGGTCCCTGTTCGGGCGCGAAAATGACGTAAATATATCATTTACTCTCTTAATTTCTATGCAGGTAAGTACTTAATCAATAACAACTCAAATCGGAAAGAAAGAACCAGAGTCCGTGGTGTTAGAGTTCTTAGGGGTTTTATTCCTCAAAAAGGAATGGTCAGGACCATAATATCATGTTCTTCCCACCGCAGGGGTGGAAGAAGGGATAGAGCGCGCTCCATTTTATTGACAGTACATGGCTTATATACTTAATTCAGGTCATAAGAAACAGTATAGTAGGCGTAACAGCTGAGAGAGGACAAGATAACAGTATACACGTGTTACTAGTACGTAATCAGAAGGCGTGAACTAGAGGTGTATGCTAGAAAACGTCACAGATGGGTGTCACAAAGGGGTGGCACTTAACAGAAATGTTGCAATGTCAGCAGAAATCGGAAGCTTGTATGCGCGCGCAGCTGCATGACGTGTGATGGACGTGAAACTGGAGGGGTGCAGGGACTTGACATTTACACTAACGGAAAGAGACAGAAGTCTGGCATGTCAGATCAACTTGTACTTCTATCATATCTGATATCTGATGTTTGGGAACCCTATTATCTGGACGGAAAGGTCTCTAGGGCAGAAGCTATTCTATACTGACTGTGAATGCGTGTATATGAGCCTGAGTGTCTGCATGAGAAGTGTGGGGGCACGGGGCCTTCCATGGAAGCATGGTAACAGAAGCTATGAATTACTTGCACTGAGACAGGTCGGCCCTTTGGCTCTGCAGCTGGGGAGGATGTTTACTGAAGCTAGTAGGCAGGAATGTATTTTCGAGGAGCGGAACAGATAACTCGAAGGTTATAGTCAGTCTTGGCAGAGAGCAGGCTGAGCTGAGCGCGAGGGGCCGCGCTGGAAGTAAGTCAGAGTTCACGGGTACAGAGGCAGCCTGGGCTGAGGCTGTCAGAGTCAGAAGCCAGAAAAAGAGGCTCGATGGCAGAAATTCAGGGCCTACTTTGCCAGAGCAGAAAAACATGTAAAGTACACTACAAAAAGACGGTGGCATAGCATACTTAGGAACGGACCATTTAATCCATTCAGGGTGGATCTGAAAGAGGACATGTTGACGTTGGACGCAAATGTATTTGCGTCTTCGTAGCTGGTACAGGAGGGAAGTTACATGCACTTTAAGCTGGTACATGGAGACGGTGGGGTACGCGCTAGGGAACACAACTTGACCATAGAATTTATATTTCCTCACATGAGTCGCCTAATTCTATCGCATGATCCTTGTAACGAATCTTTGCCCACAAAGGTTGAGGAACTACGTTACCCAACAGCATATCTATGTCGGCTAAATTCATGATGCATGCGTCAACTGTCTGGGACAATTCTTTGTAATAGCCAGCTGGATTCTTACGGGACTCAGGTAAAGACTGTTTAAGATCCAAAACCTCAGCTCTCTTCCACGGAACCTGTACCCATACCCTTTGAAAATGTGGCAGAACAGGTGGAACAGCGTTTGCGTCCCCTTCTCTCCAAACTGGGGGAACCTCTCTTATCGGATATTGCCGTACCTTTCTCCTAACTACGGAATCAGGCTCAAACAGTCGCTGAGAAGGAAAACCGCTCCTAAACGCAAGTACCATCGCAACTGCTTTCTCAACTCCGGGACCCATTACCGTCCCTTTCGCAAACTCGGACTGTACATTTAGCAGCTCCACTGGGACTGAACCCAAATCATTATCCTCCCATTCCTCACGTAGGAAAGTACACATTTCATCAAACACATATCTTTGCTTGGGTGCTTCCCACTGCTGGAAAACATCCATAACTGACCCTAAATTATACCTCGAAACATTCGAAACCCATCTGCAAGCCTGAAGATCCAACACTGCCCGCTCTTCGGGACCAGGTAACTGACTACGCAGTTGTTTACGTGTAGAAACAGGGCTCATACTCAATGACCCAAAGAAAGGAGAAAAAAGACCAGTAACAGTTTCAGTCATTCGTTGTCGAACAGAAGGAGAAGCTGTCTTAAGGACAGGAGACAAAGTATTTTGAGGCAAAGTAGCAGAAGTCATAGGTAAAGGAGAGTAAGGCAAAGAATGTCCAGGCAAAACTGGTAGCAAAGTCGGCGGCCCCAGAGGAGGCTGCGCCGTAGGAGGAAGAACCAGCTGAAGAGGAGCCGGTGGTTGAACAAGACCAGGAGGTGGAACA
Source organism: Lissotriton vulgaris (assembly GCF_964263255.1). NCBI lineage: Eukaryota > Metazoa > Chordata > Amphibia > Caudata > Salamandridae > Lissotriton > Lissotriton vulgaris. Next base: position 8,854 of record NW_028255764.1, on the reverse strand, counting down.
ACTGGGGGTTGAGGAGGTGCCGTAGCACTCTGTGCATAAGGGGGTGGTAATTTCAATAAATGTGACATTAAGGGTCCTTTTCAGGGTCCTTTGTTGCCTTCTCAAGAAGAGGTGGCAATGCTGAATAACATTTATCGATGGCCATGTTATGTTGTCTATCAGACACCTCAATCGCTTGATCTTCTTCGTTTTCTTTAAACTGCCTAGCAGCTTGCATTATCGATACACCCTTTTCTCTTTTATCTCTTTTAGCTTGTTTAATTTCTTGTTGTCTGGCTTCTTTACGCCAAAGGCGGAAAGAGTCAAACATTGCCGGCCGGGCTTTCTTCCTAAATATTTTCGTTTCCAGATTATCTAAAATCTCTGTATCAAAGCTACCATGTTGGGGCCATTGTAAGACATCATCTTTCCTAGTGTAGCGGATCCATACTTCATTAAACGTAATGGGGCCCACGCCATGTTTAGAATAGAGCTCATAAGTCGGAGTTCCAACCGGAGGTATCGGACACGAATCCTCCAATCGGGAATCCCTGTTGCAACCACAACAAAATATCTTCCTAATTTTGCTAAGACCAGGCATCTTTGCTCACTAATCTAGCTTCAAACTTCAAGGGATTATCTACCACGATAGTCTCGCAAATATACGAGTCCCTCGGCTTTGGAAATTGCAATGCCCAAATCAAAGACCCAAAGAACCAAAAACTAAGGACTCAAAGAACCAAAAACTACGGAACCAAAGAACCAAAGAACCAAAAAACCAAAGAACAAAGGACTGGGAGCAACCCACTTATACTTAACTTAAGGTATCAGTCATGCCACCAGAAGACCCATCTATCGTCTCGCCGTACAAAGCTTCACAAAGGGGGTCCAAGACAGGGCGAAAGTCAGGGCAGCAGACCTTCGTAGCTGTCGGAAAGCGGGAAGCCTCGCAGCAAAGACCTTCGGACCACGACGACATACAGGGGTCGATGAAGTGGTTGGCCTTCCTCCAGAATTTTCTCACGTGGCTCCTCACGATCCTCGGGCTTGGACCGGTACCGCTGAAGTCGCCCTACGTTGGGCGCCAACTGAAGAACCGGGTTCTAGAACCCAGCGGCGCCAGGGGAACGCCCAAAGTCTTCGGGTTCACCTGTCATAGAATACAGAGACACGGGATACTTCTTGGTGGCGTCAAAGATCAATTTTATTGGCTGCAGCCAGTAACAGAAGTCCTAGAAGTACCACACGGTGTAGGTTCTCAGGAGACTACTCAACTTTACAAAGCAAGTCATCCCTTTTTATGCCAAAAATGATGCTTCAGGCAAACATTCCTTATTTGCAGTTTGACCAATCACATGTTTCCACAACAAAGGTATTGCATGACAGTGAAACCCATTTTTCAGTTGTCCGGCCCACAGTAATTATACAAGAAAGCCCAATATTCCTTTCCTGCACAGGCCGGACAAACCCATAATAAAAAGACCACAACCCATATCATAAATAGACCATAAAAGAAAGAACAAAAACAGATAGAAGTAGGATAAGGCATGTTTGTGTGCAGTAAAACTTTACGATGTCCTGTGCTCTGATCCTTAATCTTGATCAGCTAAAGGGCAAGAACTGGTTTGGCAAGGTCGGCTTCAGGCAACAGGGTCAGTTCACTCAGGTCAAGCAAAAGTCAGCACAAACTCAAACTAAGGTGCATGTGTCCTAAAAACTCATTCGGCCACAGTCATCGGCCTATGTGAGGGCAACCACAAAATGGCTGCCATGCACAAAATGGAACCCGAGGGTTCAGAACGAAATCTTCAAATACACAGTGAATCCATCGGTGTAACATGACGGAAACACTCATACTTGCTGAACTCACTGTTTACGGTTCGCTGTTACCAAAATCGTAACAGAACCACGACCTTTATGACCCAGGTTCAGAATTCACGGAACCTCATCCCTCAGGGGTACACGGACTCAACTGCATGGTTTGACTAGACGTCCAGTGGCATATTTCTCCGCTACCTTGGATCCAGTGGCTGCTGGACTACCTGGATGCCTAAAAGCAGTAGCTGCAACTTGCATGAGTCTTGAGCAGAGTGAATCCATCATTATGGGACATCCTGTAGTTGTGTATGTTCCACATGCAGTTATAATCTTACTAACTCGAACCAAAACACAGTATCTCACACCTAGTCGGCTGACTAAGTATGAGAGAATTCTAGTGGGTGCACCAAATGTAACCATTACTCGATGTAACATACTAAATCCAGCTACCCTATTACCAAATTCACTGATGGCCGAAGCAAAAGGAGAGGTCCAGCATAATTGCAGACATCAAGGAAACGCCCTTGCCTATAGAAGATTTCGAGTTGTTTGTAGATGGCTCATGTCTGAGACATGAGGATGGAGGCCTAAGAGCTGCCTATGCCGTGTGTACAATAGCACGTCCAGTAGAAGCATCCTATTTGTTTGGAGTAAAATCTGCACAAGTAGCCAAATTGGTTGCATTGGCAAGAGCCTGTAAATTTGGGAAAAGTAAGAGAATAACCATACACTGACAGCCAGTATGGTTATTGGGTTGTGCATGACTTTGGTCAGTTGTGGCTGCAAAGAGAATTTATGACTTCTTCGCGTACTCCTATCCGAAATGGAAAAGTCGTACAAGAACTACTGGAAGCAATCCAGTTACCTAAAGAATTGGCAGTGGTCAAGTGTGCTGCTCACAAATCTGGCGATGACAGTGTGACAGCAGGTAATCGATATGCTGATCGACTGGCACAACATTGTGCAAGACATAAAATGTCAATCAATAACAAATTGGGGGGAAGCGGAAACAGCTGCCAACTTATGGTGTTTGAAGATGTACAAACAAATAAGAGATTTGCAGGAGGCAGCTGGACCAAAGGAAAAGAGAAGATGGAGAAAGTTTGGTTGTCAGCAAAGGAATGAGGATGGTGTTCTTGTTTGTACTGATGGTATGCCTGTGTTGCCAGACAGCTTGCTTGCTCCTATGGCTAGGCTGATACATGGAGATGCACATATAGGGAGAGATGCTATGGTCCGTGTCTTCAGACAGACATGGTTCAATTCAAAGTTCAGGAACGTAGCATAGGCACTCTGCCAGAGGTGCTTGACATGTCAGCAATACAATCCCGGAAAGAAAACAATAGTCTTACCAGGTAAAATTGAGAAAGCAGAAGGCCCTTTTATCAGATTGCAAATTGACTTTATTCAGTTACCCCCTTGTAAAGGAATGAAGTACGTCCTTGTCATTGTCTGCCTATTTTCTAAATGGGTAGAAGCTTATCCTGCACGAAAAAATGACGCCATCACTGTAGCCAAATTATTACTAAGGGAGCTAATACCTAGGTACGGTTTCCCAGTCACAATTGAATCAGACAGAGGTGGGCATTTTCAGAATGAAATAATTGGCCAAATCTGTGAAGCATTCAAAATTTCTCAAAAATTGCACTGTGCATATCACCCAGAGGCTTCTGGAGTGGTAGAACAACTGAATGGCACTATCAAGTCCAGATTGGGAAAGATGTGTGAATCCACTGGAATGAATTGGATAGACGCTTTGCCCCTTGTCCTGATGGGACTCAGAAGTATTCCAGATCGAAAAACAGGCCTGAGCCCTCATGAGATACTAATGGGAAGAGTGATGTGGCAAGCATGAGTACCAGGATATAAATTGATAAACATTTCTGATGATTTGGTGCTAGAGTAATGCAAGCAACTGGGTGACCAAGTGCATTCTATCTTCCACCAGATTGGGGAAGACGCCGTCGCCAGGCCAGCAACTCCAGCCCATAATCTGAACCCGGGTGATTGGGTTGTACTAAAGAAACGCACCCGGTCAAGTTGCCTTGCACCGAAGTGGGGAAAACCAAGACAAGTGATTCTTGTTACCACAACAGCGGTGAAGTGTGCAGGTGTGCCACGGTGGATCCATGCCAGCCGTACGAAAAAGGTGGCAAAAGACGAAGAAACTGAGGCTGAAGGTTGTGCAGCTGAGGGGCCTCCTGAAGTTGGTCCTGAAGTAGCTGAAGAAGAACAGCCGAGCACCAGTCAAGATGATTGGGTCCCAGTAATCGACTTGACAGTCGATCCAATAAGAACTCGAAGTCAAACCTACTTAGATAGAGAGTGGGATAGTGAGGACGAGACAGGAATAGAAGGAGATAATCAAATCATCGACATCCATGTCAAATCTGATGATGAGGAAGGTCAGATAGGGACAGAACAGGTTATCGACACACCTCCAAAGACTCCTGAGTTTGAAGAAGGACAGATAGAAATCAAAGCGGAAGTTCAAGCGGAAAAGGATCAAAGGTTCGAAGTGCTTGAACAGGATCAGATAGGGTTAGACGAATGTGTTCAGGAAATAGAAGTTGAAACAACTGAAAGTCAAAATCAGCATACACCTGAACAAGGCCATTTTAGTGACCAGGCAGAAGAAACTGACATAAGACCTGGAACTAGTCAGACAGGAAGGGAAGAAGAAAACGTTGAAGCAGATGTGCCACAACTGAATGAAAATAAAAGAGCATTTGAAGAAAGCCAAATTACAGTGCCAGTTAAAAGGTTCAAGAAAAGGGATAGACAACCAAGATTTGTCAGAAGACTGAGACTGAGACTAAAAACTATAGAGGAAAATCTTGAGCAGGAAAAACAAGACTCCAGAGAAGCTGACCAGTCTGGAGCAAGGCCTAAGAGAAGAACTGAACGAATAAAAAGACTAAACAGCAAGTATCAGAGCCCTGAATGGACTTATCTGGTGTTGGAGGAATTTGAGAAGCTTGATATAAGTGACGAAAGTGATGAAGAACTGATTGCTGACCAGTATACCGAAGAAGAAGAACCAACCTGAAAGTTGCCCTGTGTAAGCAACCTGTGTAAAGTTACAAAGAGGGGTTGAAAAACTTATTTTAAGACAAAATGTCTGATTCCACTGTGAATGATAGACCTAGCCGCAATTGTTGCAAAACATGCTGCAAAGTATGTATATGTAGTATAGCCTTAGTACTGATATTATGGATAGGACTAACAATTACTATTCCTTACATGATGAGTAAAGATACTAATTTGTACCCTACTAAAATAGTGACAAAGGACACAGAAGAACTGCAAACAAAAGAGACACCACAAAGTGTAGAAAGACCCGAGAAAACACTTAGCCTTAGATAAACTGGAATGGACTTAGATGCATCAGATGAGAAAGGACTACATTATCACAGAATCAAGAACAGAACTCATTTAAATGTATTTGCAAACCTGTTAGTACACTACGTAGAAGCAATGGAAATAGAGGACTGTTATGTCTGCATGAAGCTGCCAACTTCTGTAGCTGAAGGCGTTACCTATCATCATTTACCACGAACCTATGGAATTTCCTGTAGTATTTTAGCTAGTTTGTTCTGTAAAAGAGGACCGTTACAGTACTATTACTCTAACTCAGACGTAATCTTTTCAGAACTTCCTATACGTGGAAATCTGAATCCTGTACATACTAAAAGTGATGTTATATGGGAGAATACTTTCTAACCATAGGTACAATAGATTTAGGTGAAGCACATAGAGATAACTTAACCTGTTCAGTACATGAACAAGAGAAAATTTTTCTAAATATGGCAGAGAAAAGAAGAGAAAGTTTCCAAAGAAAAGCGAATGATAAAAGACAGAAAACTCCTAAGTGGGCTGAAACCATGGGGAGCACCTCAAATGGTGGAGCTAATCCTGCTTTGTTGCTGGATTTCGAAAAGAAAGGCAAACTTTGTCTTCACAGAGAAAAGACTAGTTATTATAATAACATATTCATTGGTTCCAGTGAATGCGAACACAATTACAAGGTAATTGGAGGTTGGGGTTTCAAAAATGGGTCAGAACCTGTGTTTCCCGGAATTTATTATATATCTGGAAACAAGGCTTATTTCAAATTACCGGATCACTGGTATGGAAGCTGTTATTTTGGAATTGTCTTCACAAAGATATACCATGTGAATGAAGTCGCTGGAAGCAATGAAAATACTAATGGATTAGTGCGTAGTAGAAGAGAAAGTGTAGCTGAAATAATGGGTGATATTTTTAGTGCATTGATACCTGCAGTGGGAGTGACTCTGAATACACACAGAATCTGCAAATTGTCTACAGTAGTAGATCAGTTATCAACTGATACCGCTGCTGGTTTCCTGCTGGTCAATACCGAAATGGTTGCGATTAGATCCATGGTTTTACAAAATAGACTTGCTCTTGACACCCTATTGGCAAAAGAGGGCGGAGTCTGTAGAATGTTGAAAGCGCAACATTGTTGCACTTATATTCCTGACAAAAGTGTTGAAATTAAGAAATATGTGAGAAACATAACTAATTTGGAAAAAGAGCTCAAACCACTGGAGGTTGACAGTGCCTGGAAGAGACTAACTGATGGTCTCTCCTCTAAAGGTAATTGGTTTTCTAACCTAGGTAAAAGTCTTGTGAGTAAAATACTGATGCCAATAGCAGGAATAGGCTTATTTGTGCTTGTGTGTGAAACGGAATGTTGATGAACTTGAATTAGACGAGCTGCATAATCAGATTTATAAAAGGATGAAAAACACTCATCCTAATAAAGATGCAGAGAAAAGGCTGAATAAAAAGCTTGTAGAAATTGAATTGGGTGAATAGTGAAAAGTTGGCATCTGGTTCCATTAATGGTGATGATAGTAAATATCATCAAAGAGGGGATTGATGGAGCAAGTGTTTGGACGTTACGCGACTTGCTTGTAGTCAAGAACCTCAAATAACCTTAACTCTGTAATCAATTTGTTTTGCACATTTTACATTACACGGGGTGTCCCAGTGACGCTTGCCTATGTGTTTATTAATCCTAATACGCTTGCCTCTAAAATGGCCGCTGCTAAGCGGGAATTTAGTCTGCGCATGCGTCGGTCATACCCATGTGATGTGACGCACTCGCAGTTTTGGTGGGAAAATGTTGATCATGCGCAATACAGCTAAAATGGCCGCTTTGTTTTCTCACATGCTTCAAGCTTGCATTGCTGCTTTTGCCAAGCCGTATGTTCTGCACTTACCCAAATGCAAATAGTTATTATAAAGTAAGGGATATAGTATAGCCTTTTCATGGTATACAGTGTAATATTTTATTCTGTGTTTCTAAATTGTTTTCGCTTACTTTTCATGTATCGCATTCTTTGGGCCTGGGAGGTGCTTACTACTCCATCTTGGAAAAGCCCGTGTGGTACCAGTCACGTGATGGGGGAAAAGATCCATGCAGCAGTGGAACCCAGCCAGCTGGCGACTGAAGCCAAGATGCTCCTGGGAACCGACCTGTGCCCCAGCAAGACGAAGCTGAACTGTACCTTAAAACGATACAATTGTATATTACTGCTGTGTAGCCCATTGTACGCTGTATATCGTTTGCCATGGGAACTAGAATGTAAGGGGTGGGTACGAAATTTGAATATTAAGTCTGAAAAAGTCTACATTTTAGGTGGTGTGATGACCTAACCTCCTCCATTTTCCAATCAGAAGTTGGGGATCCTTTCACTTGCAACATTGGGGGGTGGTACACTGACCCGAAAACAGTATAACTAGCCTAGGTTTAGCTAGCTAATTGTCCGACTTGTCCGAATAGCTGACCTGTCACTGACCCAACGTACTCGATAGGTGACTGATACAGAGAGCTGCGGAGCACTCTGTCCGAATTTCCACAGACCCACTCGGGGTTTTTGGGAACCTTAAGTGCTAGCGAAGCACTTTGCTGGGAGATTCGAGAACCCAATCGGGGTTATTGGCAGATTCCTTGCAGAGAGGGAGTAGCACAGGCGTTGCAAATGAAGCTGCAGGTGTTGGTCGTACCCTTTGGTGAGCCCGGTCCTGATCCAAATCCTGGGGTTATCCTGTCTTGACTGTCCATGAGTTGTACCTGCTCACCTACTGGCATCCTAAGTCCTTGAGGGTCCTTTCCCGCCTTTCCAAACTGACCCGTGGCCAGGGTTAGTCTTCATTCTGTCCTAGGTAAATATACCTTTATGTGGGTGTTCGTCTCTTTAAGCTTTCCTTTTTTTTCGAATAAAGCACACTTGCATATTTCCCTTTTTTCCTCTTTCATAAATGAGATTTCATCTATTATTGTCTAATAGCGTGTTCCACTTTCTTCCTACCTTTAGTAAAATACTAAATCGTTTGCATATATAGTATGTTCATTTCTTACCCTCCCTTATAGAGAAAAGCACATCTGGATAAATCATAATTCATAAGTTTCGTTTCCTCTGAACCGTTAGTGAATTTCGAAAGTTTCTTTGATTGGTATGTTCCCTTTCTTTACCCGCCTTTAGTGAAGTTGTGAAAGTCTGCTGATCTAAATTAGCGCGTTCCTTATTTTTCCCTTCCCTTATATTTCGATTTCTAAATCATTCTTACTTTCATTCATAGCTATACGATATTTCTAATTCTAGTCATAGACAGTTTGGTCTTTGTAAATTTGTGGCTCATGGCATACGATGAAGATGATGATGCTTAGATAAAGGTTCTCAAAACTTCTTGAGTCTGTGGTCATTATAAAGAGTATAAACTTTTTCCAATGTGTATATGGTATTAGTGTTGTCTATTTGTCCCAAAGCTAACTCCCTGATCCATTGTGATCTTGGGTACCTGCGACAAGGATTGGTAAATCAGGTACACAGAAATAGAAGAGAAGTGAAATCTGAATTACTGATAATAGTGTGTAGGTTACGTGATTAAGAATAATAGAAATTTGTATTCTTATGGGCCCAAGTGTGCACTATTTGGTGATAAAGTTAGTCGGGTGACCTGCGCGCTCTATCATGTGCACTCCCAAACTATATGAAAAAAGGTTCGCAGCTCGCCACATCCTTGC
>NW_028255763.1:0-74711 GCF_964263255.1 Lissotriton vulgaris | reverse complement strand
GTGCCAAGTGAGGTTGCACATCAGTGTGCAGTGAAGTTGCACATCAGTGTGCAGAGGTTTCACATCAGTGTGCAGTGGGGTCGTGCATCAGTGTGCAGTTAAGTTGCGCATTAGTGTGCAGTAAAGTTGCACATCAGTGTGCAGTGAAGTTGCACATCAGTGTGCCGTCAAGTTTGGCATCAGTGCACAGTGAGGTTGAGCATCCGTGTGCATTGAGGTGGCCCATCAGTGTGCAGTGAGGTTGAACATCAATGTGCAGTGAGGTTGCACATCAGTGTGCAGTGAGGTTTCACATCAATGCGCATTGAGGTCGCACATCAGTGTGCAGTGAGGTTGAGCATTAGTGTGCAGTGAGGTTGAGCATCAGTGTGAAGTGAGGTTGCACATCAATGTGCAGTGAGGTTGCACATCAGTGTGCACTGAGGTTGCGCATAGGTCCACAGTGAGGTTGCACATCAGTGGCAGTGAGGTTGTGCATCAGTTCGTAGTGAGGTTGCACATCAGTGTGCAGTGAGGTTGAGCATCAGTTCATAGTGAGGTTGCACATCAGTTCGTAGTGAGGTTGAGGATCAGTGTGCAGTGAGTTTGCGCATCAGCATGCAGTGAGGTTGAGCAACAGCGTGCAGTGAGGTTGAGCATCAGTGCGCAGAGAGGTTGAGCATCAGTGCGCAGTGAGGTTGCGCATCAGTGTGCAGTGAGGTTGGGCAGCAGTGTGCAGTGAGGTTGCGCATCAGTGCGCAGTGAGGTTCGCAGCAGTGCACAGTGAGGTTGCGCATCAGTGTGCAGTGAGGTTGCGCAGCAGTGCGCAGTGATGTTGCGCAGCAGTGTGCATTGAGGCTGCACATCAGTGTCCAGTGAGGTTGTGCAGCAGTGTGCAGTTAAGTTGCACATCAGTGCTCAGTGAGGCTGCACATCAGTGCGCAGTGAGGTTGCACATCAGTGCGCAATGAGGGTGTACATCTGCTGTGTCAGTTAGCTGAGGACAGAGGAGGAGCAGAGAACAGCTTTATTACTCAAGTGAGCCAGGAAAGGTGCCCAACCTGAGATATTCCCATTTGGTCGCAACAGCCCGGTTGAGGTGGGACTCAGTCCCCCAGTGTGATCTTGGGTCTTGTGCCAGACGCAGATGCATAAAAGTGCAAGAAGATTCCCCTCATGCTCACCATTTGGCATTAGAGTATTGGTGCATTGGTGTATCAGAGGCTGAGTGCCTGCTGGGTGTTGGACAGCCTAGGCCGCAGGCCCCCTTGGTGCGGGGGCGGCCAGTATTATGCTGGTGCAGCTAGTGCCTCGGGGGGAGGGAGGGGGGTTTGCTCACTGCATGCACACGTATTACTCACATTTTGTGTGCTCTCTTGTGTGCCCCTGCTCCACCCTCTAGGAAGGGGGTTAATGTCAACTTGAGAAGTTGCAGGGAGGAGGAAAGAGGTAAAGTAGGCAGCGGTGTTGTTGCATTTGTGGACAAATCGACATCTGTGGAGAAGTTTTTTATCAGACTTTATAAGGTGTTTTAGAGGAGGCCTTCTAAGTGGCGGTGCTCTGGTCATTTAATTGCCCCTTCAGCCCACCAGGTCCACTTGCTAATCACATTAGCTCTCCTAAACTTTGAAAATCTAAAAAAAACTTTTCAGCATAAGAAGCCCCACTTGTCCCATTCGTCTCTCTTAAAGTCCCATCCTCCGTGTTATCCTTGTTTTCAAAGAGGGGCAGGAAATATGGAGTCAGAGATGTCTTCAGGTGTAAACAAAGAGGATGAGTTGAGTTACTTTCGGTTTTCTCCCAGGGTCTCATGTCAGATTAAGCAGTTCATCCATAACCCAGTGCAGCCCATTGACCAAAGTTAGTTCAGCAAGTTATGTCACCCTAGAAAATATCACGGTCTCCAAACTCTGATTAAAAATATCCAGTGGGCAAGAGTATGACTTTATATGCTGCCTTTATAGATTTCACCACAGCGTTCGACAGGGTTGATCGTGCGATGCTGTGGAGGAAATTGGTTGCATTAGAGATCCCCACGCACCTACTTAGTTGAATTGTAGCTTTGCAGTCTTCTACTTGGACTCCCGTCCTGATGGGAGGGAATCAAGCTTTGTCTATTAAAGTAGAGGCTCACAATGGGCTGAAGCAGGGGTGCTTTCTAGCACCCCTCTTCTTTTCCATTCATATTTTTGACTTACCTAGCAGAGTTAGGGGGACCCAGCAAAACTAGGAACAATGAATCTTCGCTGTCTCCTCTATGCAGATGATGCTATTTTGCAAGATTTAACCCTGATAGCTCTACAGAGGCATCTTTTTAAGTTAGGGAACTATGCTATTGAACATTTACTAGAAATAAATATCTCTAAGAGCAAAGTTATGGTTTTTAGGTCTCGGGATGTAGAGTCAGGAAGGATTTGCATTGGTTTTTGGGGATAGACAAGTTGAAAGTGGTGAAGATGTACCCATATTTAGGTAGAATTCTTTCTAGTAACTTCTCAAATAGTGATCATATCAGTCAGCGCAGAAGTAAAGGTAGGTGGGGGAACAGAATACTGAATAGTGGCCCGGTCTCTATAAGGGCTGCATTAAAACATACATTTTGTTTGTGTCTAAAGAAGAGAAGTGCTGTCTTCTCAAATTATATGAACGTTCTGGATATGTTTGGAATTGGTCAGAGTGAAGTGGTACCCCTCCCAAAGCTTATTTTGAAAAATATGATTTAAAAAATCAATTTATGATATCAGTCGTAAAAGAGATATTGTACGTTGTACTCTGCATGTTAGGAATGATATAGTAATGGAGAGTAGCATATGTAAAAACCTCGACCGTATGTCCTATGGAACCTTCCCCATGGTGCGCGTATCTTGCTATTAAGGCTTAATTTGCTTCCTCTACGTATTATTACTGGAGCATGAGAAGGATTACCCAGGAAAGAGAGGCTTTAAAACTTCAGCTGGAATTATGCCCAAGATCTAAATCACGTGATATTTGTTTCTCCTCTCCTACATTCATTACAACATCAATTGTTAAGACCATTGTTCTGAAATTACAATATGACCTCAGCAGTGGAGGCCTGGAAATGATTTTTTGCACCTTCTTCGGAAACAGTATATTTTGTAGATATGACTATATGAACTGTGTTTGCCTCCTGCATTTGATAAATATGTTTTTTAGGGTAATAAGATTTTGCACAGTTTAACTAGATCTACAGTGTTTGTATTGCATTGTAAAGCTGATTGTTCTGTATTATATAGAAGTACTGTATGCAGCTGCACTGAAAAATACTTTGCTTTATTTTCTTGCTACATTTTTTATACTTGGATAGTTTGCTGTATTTTTTTAAGAAGTGTTTCTTATTAGTCCAATTGCATATTTGCCGTATATTAGTCCACAGGTTTTTTCATGTAAAGAGAGTTTGTTTGTACATTGAACACTATTGTGTATTTTATTTTGTACACTGTAAACTGTGTGAACTGTTTTTGTAGATCTTTGTGCATTTTTTATGTAGACATCTTTGAGTTCCAAATCATAACTGCCTTGACTTGACTTGTGTTATGAAGTGCTTCACACTAGGTTGCATTTGGCTTCCCAGGTGTTTTATCCCAGAAAGATGCTTCATGTAGTTCCAGGAAACTGTCTCTGAGACTCTGTGGCTGCAGAATGTGGAAAGACAAGTTTATCCGCTCAGGCATAGCCCTGAACAAATAAATGTATTCATGTCTTATTACTCTTTATTCATTTAAAAGTTTTCTATAGCGTGATCACGACCCAAGAGAGCATCTGAGAGCTTTACAAAGAGTTGTGAACACATGAGAAGAAGACAAGTGAGGCCAAGCAACAAAATGGCCGCTAACAGATACAGGCAGGCTCCTCCGAACTAATGGAGGAGGACCAGTGCAACATAAATATACAATAGCGTGGGTAAGCAAAAGAACATGGATGTTGGGTACAGCAAAATGTTCAGGAACGATAAAGGATGTAGCAACTCCAAACTGGGCGAGGAGGCCCGCACAGAGCCAGGCTGACGAGACAATAGACAGTGGCCAATTTCTAGACCAGGAAAGTATTCAGCAGTAAAGATTTCACTTCCTTTTTGAAGGACACTGTTGAAGGATTCAGTCTGGTTTCCGAAGAGAGGGAGTTCCAGATTCTCCAGGCAATACCAGAGAAGGCCCGATGATATGTTTTCATTCTGTGACATTTGTTTGGTTTCAGCAGCAGGGTGCTGGAGCTCCTGGAGGGTGGCCGGCTGCCAGAAAGTTACAGTTTTTGAGCGAGGTACAGCTGGGTGTTGAAGTGAAGGGCTTTATGAGTCATGCAGACAATTTGTAGTTGTACCCTGGCCTCTTATGGGAGATAATTTAGGGATTAAACATCCGGAGGGATGTTCTTGCTTTCTTGAATTCTGTGATGAGCCTTGCGGCTGAGTTCAGAGAAGTCCTAATAAGAGCCAATTTGTAGCTAGGTAAGCAGAAAATAGTTTCTTTGCCATATTCCAACCTTGAGACAACTAAGGCTTGAACAGCGGACTTGAAGTCGCCCGGGAGGAGGAAGAGTTTTATTTTTCTTAGGGTGCTCAGTTGCGAGTTCGCTCCTTTGGTAGTGGAGCTGATGTATTCCTGCGTGTTCCAGTTTTTATCTAGTATTATGCCCAGAGATCTTGTAGAGTCTTTGATGTGTGGTGTGCAGTTGAGTGCCGTTAAATGTGTAAAATATTCTTCAATATTGGGGGATTGTTTGGGTGGGGAGATCAGGAGGAATTCTGTTTGGAGGGAGCTAAGATTGAAATGGTTGGAGGTCAGCCAGTATTGGGGTTTGTGTAGGGTTGTGTTGAGTGTTTTGATATCATCTGGGAAGGACATTTTCAGGTACAATTGGGTGTCATCAGCATGCATGTGATCGTGGGTGTTAGATGCTTTGAGGATTTCAGTAAGAGGCTCCATGGATCGTTTGAAGAGAGTGGGTGAGAGAGGGGACCACTGAGGGTCCCCTAGTGTGAATGAAGTGGAATTGGAAAGGGACTGATTAACTTTAATTCTTTGTGTTCTGTTGTGGAGAAACGAGGCAAACTATTTTAACATCGAGCCGGAGAGCCCCATCTTGCGTTCCAGTAGGTCCAGGAGATTGTCATGTTTGACCGTATCAAAATCTGGTGAGAGGTCGGGGAGGATTGGAAATCAGGATTTGTTTTGATCAAGCATTGTGAGCGCATCATCGACTATGTGAGTGAGGACCGTTTTGGTGTTTTGACCCTGATGGAAGCCAAATTGGAATTGATCTCGGAGGTGGCATTTATCTATGTGGTTATTTATATATTTGGACATATCCATATTTCAGAGTTGGAATGGTATTGATTGGCCAGAAGTTATTAAGGTCCTCCAGATTTGCAGTGGGTTTTTTAAGAATGGGGAAACCTGCCCCATTTTTAGGCAGTTTGGGACCTCACCTTGTAGTAGGGAGGCATTTAGTATCTTGGCCCAGAGTGATACTAAAGACCTCTTCATCTTGTTAAAGAAATTAGAGAGAATGAGCTCACTGAAGTAATTTGAGGGTTTCAGTGTAGAGAGAATGTTGAGAATGGAGGTTTCATCAAAGGTTCTAAATTGGCTCCAGTGAGCACTGTTTTTGGGGGTGTTGCCTATTGCAGGAGGAGGCTACTGGGGAAGGGGAAGGTGGTTCATAGCTGTCCATAGATCAGATTCAATCTTATTCACAGATTGGTTGTGGACTGGAAACTTTGGTAACATAATGGGATGGTTATTGGATTGAGGTTTAATTAATTCAAAAAGTTTGTTTGGGTGATTTCTGTCTTTGTCAAGTTGGCTTCTGAAGAAGACTTCTTTTGCATTTCTGATGTGCTTATTGTACATACTCCTTCTTGGTCTCAAAAGTTTAAGGTGTTCAAGGGATGCAGAGCTTCTCCAAGATCATTCAGCTAATCTCGGGTTGCATCTGTCTTAATTTAGGCTACCGGTGTACCTTGGTTTAGGGTCTTTGTTGGACTTTCTTTTTAGTTGTAAGGGGGCAATTGCATCCAGAATGTTCAACATGGAAACGTTGTAGTGCTCAGTGAGTTCATGGACGTCGGACATGACAATAGGAGGAGGCAAGGTCTTATTTCTTTGGGATATCATTTCATTTCAGTATGCATTTTGCTAGGATCTTTTCCAATGTCTAGGTTTCTTTGGTTGGGATCTTTTTTTGGTCCACAGTTCTAAAATGTGGAATGTGATGTATGTAGGAGAGGAGGGTCTGCTTCCTATGGTCACCCCCACTTTTTGCTGTGATTCTCTGGTTCTTCGATTTTAGTGTGGCTGTGGGCCTGCTAATAAGACTCACAGCCCGGCTGTTCTCTCTCTAAATTGATACCATGTACTTTAGGTACATACCTGATTGGGTATTGGGTCACCTTTGTGAGCCCCTGTATAGTGTACCATAGGTACCCAGGGCATAGGTGCATCCAAGGCCTACCAGGGGCTGCAGCGTGTATTAAGCCACCCCTGGCTGGCCATCCAAACTGACACCCCAGGCTGATCACTCAGCTTGGGTAAGGTGGTGTAATCACCCCTTACTTAGATATAGCATATCTATATCTACCTTATATATAGACACATAGTAACCTATAAGTCACTCCTATGGCAAGCCTTAACAATCCTGGAGGCAGAGTGCTTGGTTTTATGTGAGAGGGTGCCCTAGCATGAGCTGAGCCCCTCTTCAGCTTTCGGAACCATCTCCTTATAGCTGTTCTATGATATAGCCATATCATATACTCTTAAGTGCAATATAATCCTCGCGGGTAATGCTAACTTTGGTTTGGCTTTATAAAAACATGTTGTGTAAGGTGTCAAAAACATTGGAATGCTACCCCCCCCCCCACCAGTTCTGGCAGCGGGGGTAGCATTCCACCCTTCTAGACGGAGAAGACATGTAGTTACTGCTTTACCCGGTTAAAGTTAAACAGAGCCCCAGCATCACAAAATGGATGCTTCTGCCACAGACACAAGTCTGACCTCCTACTGCTGGACGAGACTCGGCAGGGGAGGCCTGGACAATAGATTTCCTGTCGAGGATGTGCTAGCACCTCCCCAGACAGCCTGTAGTGTATTGGGGCAGGGTGGGTTGAATGGAAATATGCTTTTCCAGACACTGCCTGGGGCACACAAGGTGCTCCATGCATAGCCCGGTTCAAACCAGTTGCTGAGGCACTCCAGCCCCGCTCTGGCACAAAACTGGACAAAGGGAAAGGGGTGTAACCACCCCCTTCCCAGGTCCACCCATAGGAAGCACCTAGCAGGTAATCCAGCCCCTAAATCAGTACAGAAATAGGAGCTGTGTCTAGAGACTTTAGATTATCCTGGACTGAAACTCTGAAATGAAACTCTTGGACCTTCAACGTTCTATATCGACTAGAAGACTGAAGACATCTCCCTTGTGGTCAAGGAGTGACCACCTTGTGCATACAGGCACCACCAGTAACTTGCTGGTTTGCTTTGTCGATGCTCCTGCCAGAACCCGAAGACTCAGCGACTTATGAACTGGACTTCCAGACTTCTCCGACTCCGATCCACATCCACAGCAAAACGAAGATCCTTGGCGGACACGAGAGACGTGGGACCAGAGACCCTGGACTTTCTGCATTTTGCTAATTGCTCAACTACAGAGGTACCCTTGCAGTTGTGCATTGGGGTATGAGAAGCCCCAGACCCGAGGGCCATTTGCACCAAAGCTCAGCCCTCCACACTCCACAAGTGCCGCATGGGGCCTGCTCCTGCCTTTCAGCTTGACGCATCTTTCCAATTGATACCCTGCTGGCTAGTTAGCCCTCTGAAGACTTCTTTTTGAATTTACACCACTGGTCTGTTTGCTCCAGGCTTGCTCTAGTTTCCCTGCAAAGGAGAAGCTCCCCAGACCTTTTTGGTCTGACTGAAAGCCAATCTTCACTTTCTGAATGGGTTGCGGTTGCCAAGGCTTGTTAGGTCCAATCCGGATACCAATGCTGCAGTCAACTAGATCCTTTGTGGCACAATTCAAATCCAGCTCCTGGTTGTCGTTGACGCCTCCTAGTCCTTGTGGCTGCAGAGACGAGCTTCACCTCTTCACCTGAAATCCCCTCAACATGCCTAGTTCCTTCCTGGTTCCTTCCTGGTCACTGGCTAGTCACCCAGACTCTGTCCCCTCTGCTTTCAGGTTCTGCAGTTCCTCGATCTGCCCTTGGATCCACCCGTACACTTTTCCCCTGGTCGCCTACAGCACTTCTTCGCAGATTTCCATAGGAAACAGTGACGAAACCCGACACCAAAAGACACCTATGCACCCGGCTTCCCTGGGTGAGGTAACTCGAGTACTCCGGTGCTCCCATGGGTATTGACTATCCAAGTGTCCTAGTCTAAAGTGGTTTTGTCGTAGTCCAACCGGAAGTGCCCTAAACCTTTAACTTTGTAACTTTTACGTTCTCCAGTCTAAGTCAATGGTAACTCGCGACTGTGTTTAGACACTGCACGCGTCTCCCGTGGGTCTCCTTCTTCCTAACCTTTGATTGTCTAGTGTAGCCCCAGCGATTCCCTCGGCCCTAGGCCTATTCACTATTCTTGAAGTGGTTCTTATACCACTTACTTGGTATATGGTTTGTGAGGCCACAAGGGCAAAACTGTGTTTGTGCAACTTAACGTATGCTATTTAAGTAACTTGTGATGTTCTTCGATCTCTGACCTCATAAAGAAGTCAGAGGGGTTGTGTTAGAAATAAAAACATATACATTAGATTTATACATTGTGTGGTGTCCTTTCATTTGGTACTCAAGGGATTATAATTGGTAAAACAGCTTGCTTCACATGCTCTCTGAAGTTTTAGTCTAAGACTGCTGGTCCAAGCTACCATTAGGATAGCTTGTCTATAAGGTTGATTTTACAACCACCATCAATGAGGGTCGTTTAGACTGGTGCAAGGTACCCACTAGAATAGTGGACATCATATGCCAGGCTACCTTCTCACAATGTATTGCTGATGCGACCGGTCACAAGGGACAATCGATTCAAGGTGTGTGGAATTGAGATTAGAAATGATTAGGTCCAGGTTCAAACACAAGATGTGTGTGAGGCTGCCACAAAGTTTAATCGGGTTGACGTTCTCTAGGAAGGTTTCGAGGCTAATTGCAGCCGGATCGTTTGGGTCTTTCCAGTGTAGATTGAAGTCTCTAAGGAAGATCTGGTGACAATATTGTCCTAAGGTGGATGAGATGGTTTCCATAATTTGTTCTACAAAAGAGAGGTTGTCTCCTGGCGGATGGCAAAAGACGTGCAGGTTGCATAAAGGTCTGTGTTTGCTGATGATGTCTATGCAAAGATATTCAAAAGAGGAGAGAACTGCGGTGGGTGACTTTTTCACTGTAAGACTATTGTGGTATACAGACGATGCCTCCACCAGATCTCTTAGCTCTGTCTAGTCTTAAAATGTTGTGGCTAGGAGGGACTAGGATGTCAAGGACAGAAATCAAGCTATTATTAAGCCAAGTTTCCGTAAGGATTAGGAGCAGACGTTCCAGAACTAGGTTGAGGTTAGCGGTGCCAGTGGCATGTTTTACAGATGATGTACAGATGAGAAGCGTGCATTTCATGTGTTTTGGAGTCAGTGGAAGTGGTCTGTGTGATGTGCACTTGCTTAAGGTTGGAAGTATTTATAGCTTTAGAGTTGTGCCTGGGTGCTCTATGAGCGTTCAGTGGAATAGTTTGTATAAAGCCGTGTGTGGAAATGTATGCTAGGAGGGGGTGAATGTCAGTTTCTTTTATATAATTCTTAAATCTAAGGGATGTGGATGTAGCATTTTGGAATTGAAAGGTTCTCACACTCCAGAAGGGAGATGCCAATTAGGGTTGATCCTCTTAGCTGAAGGAAGGGAGGGCAGCTTAGAGTGGGAGTTAGGAGCTTCAGTAACTCTGATCATCTATGATGACCTGTTAGACGACAAGTTTTTAAGCAACTCTGCAGTAATGTTTATGAGCTTTTTTAAGACAGGCTTAAGTTTCTGAAGGTCCCGAGGGATCTCCTCAAGTCTGATAGCGGGACAGGGGTGGAGTTAGGTAGCCGTGGAATGGATCTGGGGACAAGGTGGAGATGGGCCGTCATGATAGCGGTGTTAGAGTACTGCTGGCCTGATAGGACCAGAGGAGGGGAGGTTGAGTTGGAGCGGAGGTTGAGCTTTGGCGGCTGGGATTTCAAGATCAGAATCTGAGGAAGTACTGGGGACAGAGGAGTACATATGCTGTTAGGGATTGAGGGTTCAGGCTTCAAGGTAGTCAATGAGTAATTCAGATAAAGTGTAATACACAAGTTAGTTAATCATCGCAGCCCATATATTCTATATTAGAAGCACTACAGTCCAATAAAAATTGAAAACGCCGCTCTGTGTATTCTTTGTATATTTCTCTGAGCAAAAGCATGAGTGACTGAGCAAAAGTTTGAAGTCTGTTACTGTGGTTCTTGAGGGAACAGAGTTGTCATGTTCAGTGGTTGCGAGAACTGTTCACTCCCTGTTCAGGGTTAGGGGGGCTAACGGTGGCACTGCAAGCTATCTGGTCCAAGGGACAACAAATCCTACAAGGGGGTGCATGGAATCAGTCTGGCACCATCCTACGTTTATATCATCTACAAATGCGCAGTTCTTTTTTTTTAAACTCTGTTTTTATTATACTTTTCATCATGCACATTATACATACAGCAGTTTGTTTACTCCACAAACATCATTATATCAATACAGTACTAGCATTTTCCAACTTTAAACAAGTCCTGACTTATTACCACAATGTCGTAATTTGATTATTCTGACACCCCACAATATTAAACCTAAATCAAAAATAAACAAAATCCTATTACCTTATCCCATCCTTCCATCGAGCTAAAGGCTCCCAAATTCTTACACCCTGCGCTCTCCCTACCCTACCCTTCCTAGCATATATAGGTTTCTCCAAAATATATGCAGCTATTAGATTTGTCAACCAAATTTGCATAAGAGGGGGAGTCTTGTCAAGCCAATTCTGGCTAAAGTTATCCTATAGACAGCCATTACAATAAACATAAAATCATTCTGTACAATATTGCTTCCGTCTGATCCAATTCCCAACAGAATCCAAATGGGAGTTAAGATTATCTGTATGCCTAATGACCTATCCAAAAAGCACTCTATCTCTGTAATTGAAGTTTGTAGTTGTGGACAGGTAGCGAAAATGTGGACAATATCTGCTTCAGGGAAATTACACCTGGGGCAAGTTGTCCCCTCAGAGCCCCCCCATTTAGCGATCCTAGCTGGCGTATGGTAGAGTGAATATAAGGTCTTATAGTGCTGGGATTGCAGGGGAGCTGAACACAGGATAGTACGGCCCAAATCCAATGACTCCGGGAAGGCTTCAGGTTCGACCCCTAATTTCTCTACCCACTTACTCCTATGTTTATCCATATCGTCCAGTTTGCCACTTACTAAGAACGCATATGCTGATCTAATGTAAATGTAAATGTATGTGTCTTGTAAAGCGCACTGCTGCCCTGAGGCGTTGTGGCGCTGTAGACCGCTGGGGTACCCGTCCTGGCTATCCCTGTGAGATGGTCTCTACTGGGTATCTCCAAGGTGAAACCAGGCATCCCCGGCGAATGTGGGGGGCCGTTGTAGAGATGAGGCAAGCTAATGCCCAGAGTTGCCGAGTTCGATCCCTGGTTAGAGTAGGCACCGAGGCGAGAATTATCAAGTCCGCTGACCCTGGTCCACGACACGTCAGGGAATTGAACCCTGGTCCCGGGCCGTTCTCTGCTTCCGGGTCTGCCGCCTCTAACCAGTGAGCCACGCGACGTAGACTCCCCACCAGTAATTATACTCTCCATAAAATCATTGCAATTGTACCCTGCTGGGCCCCCCTGTTTGTTGCTCAGGAAGCTCCTAACCTGTAGATACTTAAAAAAAATCTCTTCTGTCTACGTTATATCTACTTACAAGGTCTCCAAACTGTACTACTCCCTCAGAATTTCTTAGATCACCAATCTGCGTAATTTCTTTATCCTCCCAGGCAGCCATTACTGAGTCAGAGAAAATTTCTGGAGGAAAGGATTTATTATTATATAGTTTAATATATCTGTTGTATCTACCCAGGCCTGACTTTTTCAGAAAGGCATTCCATATTTTAAGGGCCGCACTAATGGTCTTAAACGGTTTCCTTCTAAAGTATCCTAGCTCAGTGTGATATAAAAAACAATTTTCTGCCTCTTGCCCTAACACAACTGCATATACTTTATGGACATAGTTGTTATTTTCTGTAGGATACCACCCCCTCCAATCAATCCCTGCATATATTGCAGAGCTGCCGCAAGATAGTACAGTCTAAAATCTGGAGCGCCCAACCCCCTCTTTCTCTTGGTAGAGACATAAATCTATACGCCCTCCGAGTTCTTCCATGAGCCCATATGAACCTATTTAGAATACCTTCCAGCGTGTTAAACCATTTGGCTTCAAGAAATAGGGGAATCGATCTAAATAAATAAAGAAACTTTGGTAGGATCACCATTTTCACAACATTAGTACACCCTACCAAAGAAAGATGTAGATTATTCATCCTTTCTAAATCTTTTTTCACTTTAGCCAGTAACAGAGCCATATTGATCTCGACCACAGTATCCAAGTTCGCAGAAATTAATATCCCCAGGTATGTTGCTGAACTAACCACCTTGGTATCAATACTCCTAGTGTAATGATTCCTAACTATCTGAGTCTTGGACTTATTTAAATTATAGCATGATACTTGTCCAAACAAATGAGCCTCCGCTTCAGCCCCCCTGATAGCTGTATCTGGATCAGGGATCAGTATAGCCACATCGTCGGCATAAGCTAGAGATTTAACTATGCAGCTATTCAATATCATTGGTGGAATCCCTTCATTCTTTCTAATCTTCGTAGCAATGGTTCAAGATATAATGCAAAGAGCAATGGGGATGACGGGCACCCTTGCCTCGTCCCCCTTTGAATTTTAACTGTATCTGAATGCCCCCTATTCGCTCTGATCTTTGCAGTTGAATCATTATACAAGGCTTGTATAGCTGTTATAAAGCCTTTACCTATGCCACTCCACCTCAGGACTGCTCAAAGGATTTTCCAGGCGACCCTATCAAAGGCCTTTTCGGCGTCTAGAAAAAGTGCCGCGATAGGATCGCCCAGGACCCCTGCCGCGTCAAACATAATGACCACCATTCTGACATGCTGAGTAGTGCCCTTGCCAGGTATAAAGTAACGGTGGGCGGCCAGCTACGCTCCGTCTGCGGAGTGTGCGTAGTGCCGCCTACTCGGAGCCAGGCGTCACTCCGCAGACGGAGCGTAGCTGGCCGCCACCCGCCTCCCTCCCGCCATCCCTAAATACTTTGAAATAAAGAAATGAAATAATTTAAAAAGCACTTACCTTGCCGCCGCTGCCCGCCGCGTCCCCGGGGCTCACTATCTTCCGTCTTCCGTCTTCCGTACTAATGCGCATGCGCGGGCGGCCGCGCATGCGCATTTTCACGAGAAAATGCGCATGCGCGGCCGCCCGCGCATGCGCATTAGTACGGAAGACGGAAGATCGCGAGCCCCGGGGACGCGGCGGGCAGCGGCGGCAAGGTAAGTGCTTTTAAATTATTTGATTCTTTTATTTCAAAGTATTTAGGGAGGGCGGGAGGGAGGCGGGTGGCGGGGCTGGCGGCCAGTGGTGTTTGCGGAGTGGGGCTACGCGAAGTGCGGAGGTGGGCGTAGTTTCTCACCCACTTCGCGTAGCTCCGCGAAGCCCCACTCCGCGAACTCCGCCCAGGGTTAGTATAAAGCCGTGTTGTGATGGGCTTACCAGATGCTCAATACTCCCTGCAAGCCTTTTTGCCAGCATTTTAGAATACATTTTAACGTCTGAATTTATCAGGGTAATGGGTCTAACTGAGCCAGGGAGAGTTGGAGGTTTCCCTTTTTCTGCAATAACTATAATATCCGCTCCGCCCCAAGACTCTGGAGGTGGACCGCCCCGTTGTGTGTGTAGCATATTATCAAACATATCAACCAACAGTACACTTTGAAACACTTTATAGAATTCAACCGGGATTTGGTCTGGCCCAGCCGCTTTCCCTGAGGGGAGGCTACCCAAAGCCCCGATAAATTCCTCCAAATGCAGTGGAGCATCTAATATCTCCCTTTCCTCTAGAGACAAGGAAGGGGAGGGAATGTCGCTAAGATATCTATCTATCTCGGCCTGGCCCCTTGCTTCACCCAAGGAATATAATTCATCATAGATAGGAGGTAACGCACATT
The DNA here is from genome assembly GCF_964263255.1 of Lissotriton vulgaris. Lineage (NCBI taxonomy): Eukaryota > Metazoa > Chordata > Amphibia > Caudata > Salamandridae > Lissotriton > Lissotriton vulgaris. Next base: position 60,430 of record NW_028255763.1, on the reverse strand, counting down.
GACTCCGGCACAACCTCCCACTTTTTATTTTAATAGCACCAGCCCGGGGGCTTATTAAATAATTTTTAGTCACCAGACGAGCCAGGCCCTTTTTAAATTTCACTCAGTTTTAATAACCCCACCACACACTCACATAATCAACCCCTCACATAAACCACACATAGTCCATCAAGTGCTCCCACGCACCCCGTAGGTCGCAGCACGCCGTACCCCGTAGAGGGGTACGATGACCCCGATGATGAAGCATGATACCAAGGAGCATGTTGGTGTGTAAGGGGACCTAAAAACCAGTAGGGTGCTCCCCACGGCGGAGAACACCTACTACATGAGGAGTGGATTCTAGTTGGAGAGCTCTCAAGAATCCTGCTACTTTCAATCTCTTATTAGAATCATTGAGACCGCATACATTAATTGAAGCAATTTTACAAGACATTAAAGGACGTCAAACAAATCTCTGCTCATAGACCATCCTACAACAGAAAAAGTGTAAAGAAATATGAAAACAACATCCTGTGTTCTTTATGCACTGTCTGTACTGCCTGTACTGTACCCTACACCCAGTGAAAATGTGCGTTATCTCACCAAAAAGACCAACAATTTTGACCGTGTTTAAAACCCCTACCCCCCTCCCTTGCCTCCCCCCCCCCCCCCCTACAGGCAAATAGGTCAGGAATGACCTATACGGGACCTTTTTTGGGTTGCATCAGTCGCACCCCTCTCCCATCATCACTCTCCAACTAATAACCCCCTCAGAATCCCTCAAAACACGATGATCCTTTTAAGACCCGCATGGCTCTTGGTATTACTACTTCACTACCAACCAGCAATTCAATTTATTCTTTGTACATCCTATTTTTTCATCTCTTCCATGAACTGCTGTGCTTTAATCTCTGATAAAAACATTCTGGCTCTCCCTTTCTTGACTACTTTCAGCTTGGCAGGAAACAACAGATAGGCCTCTGATCCCAGAGCCTGAAATTGTGAAATCATCTGCCTCAACCTCCTCCTTCTCTCGACCGTCACGTGGCAAAAGTCCGGCCTAGCAAAGAATGTGGTGCCCTCAAAAGATCTCTTATTGTCAGGTCTCGCTTTATCGATGATTTCTTGCTTTAACAAAAAGTTCCCTATGTAGATTAATATAGCTCTAGGAAAGGACGCCTGACCCCCTCCTTCTGCGCCGTGCACCTTCTTCTGAGTGAAGGGGAACCTATGAGCCCTCTGGATCTCCCTGTCCCACTGCCACTGGGACTCCAGGAACGCACCCATGAGTAAGTTAATCACATAGCGCCTGGTATCTTGCCCTTCCAGCCCCTCAGCCACACCCAAAAGCCTGACATTGTTACGTCTTTGTCGATTTTCAAAATCCTCCATTTTTCACTGAAGGTCTTCTGACATCTTTTCCTGTGTCGTTTTAAAGGACTGCCAGTTACCAAGATCATCTTCAAGCTTGCCCGTTCACTCTTCCACCTCCGTGACTCTACCAACAAGTTCATCATAGAGCTTATTCGTCTTCCTCAATGACAATTGTATTTTCTTAGAATCCTGCCTTGCTTTCCGGCTCACTTATCTGGTCTCAGCTTGCATTTGCTTTAACATACTGAACAAAATTTCAAATGAAGCACTGTGCTTTAAAGACCCAGCCGAATCCTCTTCCTAATATGTCTGGGAGGTTGCTGAGTAATCCCAAAGTAGCCACTTCTCCATGCCCCCCGGGGACCCTGCCAGCTGTCTACTCAGTTTTGACTGTCTTTTCTTCTGAGTAGTGTTGTTGCCCATATCGGTACCTGAAGAGCTAGAGCCTGACAATAAATCCTCGTCAGCATCTTCCTCTTTCTCTGAGGTTTCCTCACTAGGCTGCACTGAATCAGAGTCTTCATTTAAGGAGTAAAAGTGCTCTCCTTCAACAGAGCCCACATCGCCCTTTTTTAATACTTCTTGGTCTCTAGAGCCTCCATCAGCACACCTTTTTTTTTTGTTTGCAAGGCTAACAGAGCTCCCCCATGTGGCCTTGGCATTTTTTGAAGCGCACAGCTCCTCTTCCAGCAACATAATAGCACTCATCATGTCTGCGCTTCCCGTCTCACCTTTAGATGCGCTTGCCGCCTGTTTCACCATCGTGCCTCCCAGTAATGAGATCGAGACTAGGTCACTCTGTTGCTGAGGCCGTTCTGCCTCCTGGGTGCCAGAAACGCTGCTAGGCGGCTGACAGTGCTCTGACTAGGCTGTTGCCTAGCAACAGTAAAGGAAGCGTTCAGCACGTCTGCAGCGTCCTCGAGGACGCCTCCACCATCGCCGAGACCTCCAGGACTGCTTTCGCCGAGTTTGCTTGGCATTCCGTTACCTTGTCCTGCAGATCGTGAGGTGAAAACCTCCGATAAGGTAGGCTGCCTGAGGGGGGTTTCCCTGGACTTGCTTTTCTCAGTTCTGTCAGCAAGTTTCCCCGGCATCAAAGAATGCGTCTCGGCAGGGCTGTTCCGATCAGAGCTGGTGATCGTGCTGGGCTTCCCCCGCGGCTCAGTCTTCTTCTTTTGCTGCAGGGCCGCCGTTTTCCTTATTGCCCCTGGGTTCTTGGCTGGCCCCCCTGGAGGCGCTACCTCTTCCGATGAGGCATTTTTTCCCGTGTCCGCTTGCTCTTTTGCCCTTTCTTTCCCTTTGTCGAGTTTGGCAGGGCGCGGGGGCATTTTAGACGGCTGCTGATGTAGAGCTCTGTTGGAACCGAGGGAGCTCATAAGGTTACAGATCCTTTCCTTTAGCCACAGGAATTCCGTTAGAAATCGACTTCTATTTACCACACTGACAGGGTGTACCGAAGCATAGGATGTTAATCGAGCATGCCACCACCATTCAGGGGCCATCGGGGGTCATTAACATATCATGAAGCAGTCAGCATCTTGGTGTCGATGGGAGAGAGGTCTTAGAGCGACTATTCAGCACAACCCGTCCGCAGCCATCTTGCCCTTGTCTATTCCTTTCTATGTCTAATGCATGAGAAATGCGCAGTTCCTACTGATTGATGGAAACTACATGACGTTGCCTACACAAGAGCTATTAGCTTTGCCAATGACTTTTAGCTATGTTGTACAGCAGCACAGTTAAAAGTTCAAAAAGCTTTAAAAAAGCACGCTGAACATTGTCAGAGCAGGGCCTGTCATATACTGTTTTCCTATGGTGGGTAGGGATGGGCACTAGGGTCAAGGACAGGTGGGTTGGAGGGGAAGGTACAGAACAGATACCTTTACGGAGGGTGCTCTTAAAAGGACAATGGGACGGTAATTGCATTCTGTGCAGCATGGTTACAAAACAAAACCTCAGGCAATAACTCTCATTACTGCTATAGGGGAGATCAGCAGGCAGTACAGAGGGAGGTCGGTCGGGTGAGTTGGGGGCCAACAAAGACAACAGAGGGAGGGGATGAGGTCAACATGGACAACAGAGGGAGGGGCTAGGGCAACATGGACAATGGATGTTGGAATAGAGGGGCTGGGGGCAAGCAACAACATGGACATCTACAGAAGGAGGATGGGAGCAAGCAACAGCATGGACATCAAAGAAGGAGTGAGGGATTAAAGGAGGGAGGGCCATATGGACAACAGAGGGTGGGAGGGAGGACCTGGAGGCAAGCAATAAGATGGACATCAACAGGAGAACGGGCATGTGGAGGCAAGCATCATGGATGAGGAGAGTGGGTGGGGCAAGCAACATGGAGGAGGGAGGGTGAAGAAGTGCACAAGGGTACAGCTGAAAAAGCTGCACTTTGATAGAGGGGTGAAACGCAACCAGATAAAGTAGCAACTAAATAACAAACACTGACAAAGTCAATAGGCCTCGCCTATGCAAGAGCTATAGGCTATGGCAATGTGTTTTAGCCATTATGTACATTGATGTGACTGCTGTTCAGCATTGACAAAAGTTAGTGGTGTGAAGTGGGCTGAGGTAGATTGGAATAGCGTAGATTGGGATAGAGTTCAGTAGGGTAGATTGGTGTAGAGTGGAGTGGGATCGAGTGGGGTATAATGGAGTGGGATGGATTGAGGTAGATTTTGAAAGATTGGAGTTGGGTGGAGTGGGCTTTATTGGAGAGGGGGAATTGGGTGGATTAGTGTGGTAGATTGGAGTGGGGTAGATTGAATTGGAGTAAATTTGGGTTGAGTGGAGTAGATTGGTGTGGAGTATATTGGGAAATATTGGAGCTAGCTAGATAGGAGTAAGTAAGATTGTGTAGTTTGGGATATATTGGGGTATGATTGAGTGGAGTGGGGTTGGTTGAGAAAGAGTGGAGAGGGGTGGATTGGGGTAGATTTGAGTGGAGTGGGTAGACTGGGGTGAAGTTGAGTAGATTGGGGTGGAGTGGGATAGAGTGGGTGGATTATAGTAGGGTAGAATGGAATGGAGTGGAGTGCGAGTAGATTGGGGTGGTTTGGAGTGGGGCAGATTCGGGTACAGTTGAGTGGGTAGATTAGAGGAGTGGGGTAGATAAGAGTAGTGTGGGATAGATTGAGATGGGGTGGGGTAGATTGGAGTGGGGCGATTGGGGTTGAGTGTGGAAGATTGGAGTGGAGTGGAGTGGAGTAGAATAGAGTGGAGTAGATTTGAGTGGGGTAGATTGAATTGCTGTATATTAGGGTGAAGTGGAGAAGATTGGGTTGGAATGGGATGGATTGAAGTCAGATAGACTGGGGTGGGGTAGATCACAGTGAAGTAGAGTGGGACATATTGGGGTAGATTGAAGTGGAGTGGGGTAGGCTCAAGTGGGTAAGATCGGAGTGTAGTGGGGTAGATAGAAGTGGAAAGGAGTGGAGTCAAGTAGATTAGGGTGGAGTGGGTAGATTTGAATGGTATAGAGTAAGTGGATCATAATAGGGTAGATTGAAGATGAGTTGGGTGGAGTCAAGTGTGATAGGTAGGAGTGGGGTAGTTTGGAGTGGGGCAGATTGGAGTGGAGTGGGTTACAGAGGTATGGGGCAGATTGAAATGGGGTGGTGTAGATTGGAGTGGGATAGATTCGGTTAGGGTGGGGTAGATTGGAATGGGGCTGATTGGATGGGGTAGATTGGAGTAGTGTAATTTGGGGTTGACTGGGTACAGTAGATTGCAACTGAGTGGTGGATTGGATTGCAGTAGGTTGGAGTGAGGTAGATTGGAGAGGGATGATTGGAGTGGGTAGATAGGAGTGGATTGGGGTAGATTGGAGTGGATAAATTGCAATGGGGTGGAGTGGAGTGGAATCAAGTGGAATAGATAGTAGTAGACTGCAGTGGGGTAGATTGGGGGAGTGGGGTGGAATAGACTGATGCAAAGTGTGGTGGGGTAGACTAAAGTAGGGTGGATAGGGGTGGAGTGGGTTTGATTGGAGTGGAGTGAGGTAGATTTGAGTGGAGTGTGGTAGATTGAAATGAGGTAGATTGAAGTGAAGTGGAGTGGGGTAGATTTGGGTAGAATGGAGTGGAGTGAGGTAGATTTGAGTGGAGTGTGGTAGATTGAAATGAGGTAGATTGAAGTGAAGTGGAGTGGGGTAGATTTGAGTAGAATGGAGTGGAGTGTGGTAGAGTGGAGTGGAGTGGGGTAAATTGGGTGGATTGGATTGTGGTAGATTGGATTGGAGTGGGTAGATTGTAGCAGATTGGAATGGTGTAGTTTGTGGTAGAGTGGGGTGTGGTAGATTTGAGTGGAGGGTAGATTAGAGTGGTGTTGGATAGATTTCACTGGAGTTTGCAGTAAAGTTTGTAGTGGAGTAGGGTAAATTGGAATAGAGGGGGGTTAATTGTACTGTGGTAGATTGGAGTGGAGTGGAGTGGGATACAATAGAGTAGAGTCAGGTAGATTGGAGTGGAGTCAATCAATCAATCATGGAATTTATAGAGCGCGCTACTCACCCGTTAGGGTCTCATGGCGCTGGGGGACGGGGTGCTGCTACTTCTCGATGAGCCAGGTCTTGAGGTGCTTCCTGAAGCTGAGGTGGTCCTGGGTCAGTCGTAGGTGCGTGGGGAGGGAGTTCCAGGTCTTTGCTGCGAGGTAGGAGAATGATCTTCCGCCTGTGGTGGCTCTGCGGATCCGTGGGACGATGGCGAGGGCGAGGTTGGTGGAGCGGAGCCGGCGGGTGGGGGCGTAAAATGTGAGTCGGTAGTTGAGTTATTCTAGGCCCATGTTGTGGAGTGATTTGTGTGCATGGGTGAGTAGTCTGAATGTGATCCTCTTGCTGACGGGGAGCCAGTGGAGGTTTCTCAGGTGGGTTGAGATGTGGTTGCGTCTGGGGATGTTGAGGATGAGTCGTGTGGAGGCGTTTTGTATGCGTTGGATAGGGTTCTGGAGTTTGGCGGTTGTTCCGGCGTAGAGGGCCTTCCCGTAGTCCAGTCTGCTGGTGACGAGGGCCTGGGTGACTGTTCTTCTGGTTTCTGTGGGGATCCAGCGGAAAATATTCCGGAGCATGCGTAGGGTGTTGAAGCATGATGATGAGACGGCGTTGACTTATTTTGTCATTGTGAGCGAGGAGTCGAGGATGAAAACTAGGTTGCGTGCGTGGTCCGTGAGTGTTGGTGCGGAGCCCAGCATCAGGGGCCACCAGGAGTTGTCCCATGCCGAGGGGGATTGTCCGAGGATGAGGACCTCCGTCTTGTCCGAGTTAAGTTTGAGACGGCTGTGCTCCATCCAGTTTGCTACTTCTTTCATCCCTTCCTGGAAGTTTGATTTGGCGATGGCTGGGTCCTTGGTGAGGGAGAGTATCAGTTGGGTGTCGTCGGCGTAGGAGATGATGTTGATGTTGTGTTTTCGTGCGATTGCGGCGAGGGGGCTCATGTAGATATTGAAGTGTGTTGGGCTGAGTGAGGATCCTTAGGGTACGCCGCAGATGATTTCAGTTGCCGAGGAGCGGAAGGGGGGAGGCGGACTCTCTAGGTTCTGCCGGTGAGGAATGAGGAGATCCATTTCAGGGCCTACCCCTGGATGTCTGTGTTGTTGAGGCAGTGTACTAGGGTGCGGTGGCAGACGGTGTCAAAGGCTGCTGAGAGGTCTAGGAGGATGAGGGCGGCAGTTTCCCCGTTGTCCATCAGGGTTCTGATGTCGTCTGTGGCTGCGATGAGGGCGGTATCGGTGCTGTGATTTACTCGAAATCCAGACTGGGAGGGGTTGAGCGAGTTGTTGTCCTCCCAGTGAGTAGGTTGGATTGAGGTAAATTGTAGTGGTGGGGTAGATTGTAGTGGAATATATTTGAGTGGAATCGGGTAGACTGGGGTGGATTGGGTCAGAGGGGGCTAGATTCTTGTGGCGTGCAGTAGATTGTGTTGGACTGTGGTAGATTGGACTGGAATGGGGTTGGTTGGGTTAGATTGAGGGGAGAGGGTTAGACTGATGTAGAGTGGAGTAGATTGGAGTGGAGTGGTGTGGAATGGGGTAAATTGGAGTAGAGTCAGGTAGATTGGAGTGGAGTGGGTGGGATTGAGGTACATTGGAGTGGGGTAGATTGGGGTAGATTGGAGTGGGATAGATTGGAGTGGAGTAGGGTAGACTGGGGTAGATTGGGTCTCAGTGGGATAGATTTTTCTGACGTGCAGTAGATTGTGTTGGACTGTGGTAGATTGGAGTGGAATGGGGGTGGTTGGGTTAGATTGAGGGGAGTGGGTTAGACTGATGTAGAGTGGAGTAGATTGGAGTGGAGTTGAGTGGAGTGGTTTGGAATGGAGGGGCGTGGAGTGGAGTGGGGTGGGGTTGGGTTGGGTGGGGTAGATTGGAGCAGGTAAGAATGGGATAGAATGGAATGGAGTTGGGGATTGATTTGAGCAAAGTGGGGTAGAGAGATTTGAGCAGAGTGCAGTAGATTGTGTTGGAGTGGGGTGGGTTGATTGGGTTAGATTGAGGGGAGTGGGGTAGACTGGGGTAACGTGGAGTCGATTGGAGTGGGGTAGAGTGGAGTGGGATATATTGGAGTGGGATAGATTGTAGTGGAGTGGGGTAGGTTGCATTGCAGTGAAATGGATTAGAGTAAATTTAAGTGGGGTGGGGTAGATTTGGTTACAGTGGGATAGATTGAAGTGGAGTAGATTGGAGTTGGGTAGGTTGGAGTGGGGTAGATTGGAGTGGAATAGATTGGGTACATTATAGCGAAGTGGATTTGGGTGGGTTAGGCTGAGACAGTGCAGAGTGGTATAGATTGGAGTGGAGTAGGGGAATTTGGGTGGAGTGGAGGGGTGTAGAGTGAATTGGCATGTTCTTTCGTGGAGTGAGTGGTGTAGATTGGAGTGGTGTGGTATGAAGTGGAAGGGCATAGAGTGTAGTAGAGTGGCATAGTGTGTAGTATGCATGGTGTTGTTGTACACTGTTTGCGCAGACTACACATTTTAAATTGAAATGACCATTACATTTGCACTGAAATACGGTTTTACTGCACACAATTGATAATGTCATCACCTCGTGTATTCATGAGTTTTGATTGTATTCAAATATTTGTTTCCACCACACTTGAGAATTACATTAAAAAGATGTTTAATTTGCACTAATTCTGATATATTCTGATTATCAGCACAGTTCATATTTTTTGCGTGCTAGAAAAAATAAACGATGCCCTTTCCTCTTACATGGATGCTCATCAGGATTATCACATACATTCTCTCACTTTGAACTCCGAGAAGACAAGCATTGGCAAAGCCGAAAGGTCTCACCTATGCAAGAGCTAGTGGTTTTGCCCATGTGTGTTAGCCATGTTGTACACCAGCGTGGCAGCTGTTCCGCGTGGCTAAAAGTTAGTGGCGTAGAGGAGAGCGGTGTGGAGTGTTGTAGAGTGGAATGGCGAAGAGTGAAGTTGAGTCTCGTAGTGTGGAGTGCATAGAGTGCTGTGTATTCCGAATGCGTAGTAGTTTGTCCCAGTTAATTAATACTGTAACAAAGATACATTTAAAACAATGCAAATGTGCTGGGGGGTGGGGGGGGAATAAGTAAAAAGCATCAGGGATAGGAAATACAGGAAACACCACCTATCCGTGCGCAGTGTCGCATAATAAAAATCAGCCCCAGGAAAATAAACTCCCAATTACAGGACCAAGCATCGTCAACAGCATTGAGGCATCTTTATTACGAAGAGCACCTGATTAAAATGCAACAGTGCATAATAATATATACAACGTAGTCTATCCTTATATGATATTCCATTTAAAAACAGTGAATCCCGCTCCAATGACAGGATAGTGGAGCCAGTCCCAATTACTTGTCTTCTCCGCTAACAGCCTGTCAGGTCCAATTGGGCTCTGTCGTTGTCCCTTGTGTAAAACTCATGTGTTGTTGACCAAACGTGGCCAGCTCCCTGGGCTTGATAAGGGTGTTGTTTCAGCCAGCAGTGCATCAATACTGGGTTATTCATACGCACCTGCCGACGCTGCGCTGTATATGTTGGCACTCTTGGTGCTTTTAACCACAGGCACATTTGCACAATAGTAGAATTTTTTTATTGGTTGTTTATTTGATGGGCAGCGTCCGCGTAAATCCTTTAAGATCTTTCTGCGCAACACCTTTACCACCCTGGCGACCAGCCCATTTTCAATTATTACAGGGTTCTGCGGCTAGAACTTCCCGTTCTGCGTTATTGGCTTTTAGGCCGTCCCTGGTGCGGATACGAGCTAAGGCGGCCTGTGCTAGCACTCTGGCCACGTTGAACTAAAGGCACTTTCATGTGATGATAAAATTTATACTAACTTGCAGTTCACCTGAGGGCCAGCTAGACTGAGACTCGCTATCACGGCTTCTTTGCGTTAAACTGTGTTTATTCAGAGTGGTGTAAGGTTTGTACACATGGTGACATATACAAACCAAGAGGCATATTTACAAGCTCCTTGCGCCGCCAGTGCGTCACTTTTAATATAGGGGAAAGTGAGGTGCCCAGGTGTATAAAGTCCTCCTTTTTGGCTCCACAAAGTCCGCCTGTGTTTAGTCCACTGTGCTTCCAGGGCGGTTGGCTGGCCAGCGTTGGTAATTGGCCAACCCGTAAGGGCATCAGTGTTCGCGTGGTGTGTGCTGGGGAGGTGATACTTAAATGTGGAGATGGTTCAAGCTGTCATAATGTTTGATCGCTACCCAAGTGTGAGATCAACAACTGAAGGTATTTTCGTCTTCCAGATGTGAGTGCCTCTTTATAGCCTTGTTCACCACGTCCTGGGAGGCCAGAAAGGCAAGTTCTTGTCCCAAAGCTCTGCTAAGTGCGTAGACTTCAAGGAACTGTACAAACACTTGTAGTAGCAGATTGTGGGTGTTGTTCTAAGGTGGCCAATGAGGACCCACTCAGAGAGCTTTCCTGATCCATCTCTGTTTTACACCAGCACTTTATTGAGACAGACATTCTTCCTACTACTTGCTTTATGAGTCCAAACTCCAATCGAATTTGTGGCAGTGGAAGGATTTTGAGGAAGGGAGGACCCCTCCTGTAGGAAGCAACCTGCAGCATGTCCAGAGGGGCTGCGTCCTGGCCTCGTATGGCAACGCTAGCGTGAGCCACGGTCGCAGCAGTTTAGGGAATATTACTGCCTGTAAGGCATGTCGTAGGGCGCTCTCTTTCTTTGCCATGTACTGCTTTTGATCTGAAAAAATACCTCTATTATCCAGGTACGCGCCCAGGTATTTGTAGCTGTTGACCTGCTCCTAAATTCTGTCGTCTAGGAGGATCTTGATTGGCCGTCCAGGTCGATCACTAATAGATATTGTTTTTGCTTTTGTTGATCTCATGGTGGTTGAATTTAGTATAGGACATCAATGTGTTGACCAGTCTTGCAGCCTGACCTTTGTCATGCTAAGCAGTAATACATCATCCGCATAAGTCATACGAGTCCACCGAAGCGCCCCGGGGGTGGGAGCTGATCTGATCTATCTTTGACGTAAGAGATGCCATGAACAGATTAAAGAGTTGGGTGCCACCACACACCCCTGCTTCAGGCCTTGATGGGTTGCGATCCTTCTGGAAACCACAGCCATCTTGGGTCCAGGTCTCCGAGTGCAGTTGTTCAATGACTCGTAGCAGCTTTTCAGGGATTCTCAATTTTCATTTTTTCTCGTAGAGTATCCCCTGATCAATGCAGTCGAATGCTGTTTTGAAGTCTACAAGGCAGACATCTTATTCTTTTCTCCTTCTCCTGCATCCAGCTGCTATGAAAGAAGCTGTCTGGTTACTTACCGGTAATCTTCATTACCCCGATCAGGGTCCTCATCGTCCAGTCCTTACAAAGTGAGGCAGTCCTGCCTCCAACCAGCCAATCAAAACGCTACAAAACCAAAAAGTTAAAGGTCATTTAAACTCCTCCCACCCACCGCCATGCCTGCTATGAACAAGTCTCAGACACAAACATAGCGGGAGGGAGGGAGGGATGAGGACTGGGACGAGGGAGATCCTAATCAGGGTAATGAAGATTGCCGGTAAGGAACAAGACATCACCCCCTCATGGGTCCTCCTCGTCCCAATCCTTACAACGTGAGGAACTCAGAAGCAGAGAACCAGAAATAAAACAAGCAGGACACCAGGGATCCATGAGAAAGCAGAAAACGTAATCAAACAAATGATTAAGGAACAGCAGGGTGTCCCTATGGTAAATAGATGTATGGATTAGTGACTCCATGATTGGGTTATTTGATTTACTTGTCAGACCCTAGTACAGTGCACAGGGCTTGTAAATCAAATGCTGCTAGTGGGCTTGCAGCACTGCTTGTGCCACCCACCGGAGCAGCTTGTAAAGTGTGTCTCAGGCCTGCAATTGCAAAGCCTGTGTGCAGTCTGGTACTGCCATGTTGTCCGAGCAAGTGCACCCACTTGCCAGACCCTAAACCTTTCCTTTTATACATATTAGTCACCCCTAAGGTAGGCCTATGGGCAGGGTGCATTGTATGTAAGAGGTAGTACATGCCCTGATGTGTGTGGCATGTCCTGATAGTGAATTACAGCCATTTTGTGTTGCTCTATTGCAAGGCTACGTGTTCCCCATAGGCCAAAATGGGCAGTTTGATTATAACATCTTATAACACTAACTGACTTAGGGAACTAGGTAGGAATTCAAGTTTAGTATGCCTGAACTCAGAATGATAAAATACATATTTTAATGAAGTTGGTTTTAACATTCTGTGTTTGAAAATACCACTTTTAGAAAGTAGGTATTTTCTTGTCTAATTATCCAAACCTGCCTCTGCTAGGTTGTGTATTCCTTGTCTGGAGTTTGAGTGACAGAGCTGGGGATTCCAGGAGACAGGATGAGTCAGCCCAGTGGTGAATAGAGAGATCTGCATCTAGATGGGAGGTAGGAGATGCACCTGCGACCTGAATAGGGCTGTGCCTTCCCTCCAAAATGCTGGCTCCACCCCTTCTGGTGCGTCTGATGTCTATGCCCTGCACACTGAAAGGAGAGAAGGAATCCTGTCAACAAAGTGCTCCAGGGCTGACCAGAATTGGTTTGAATTAGGTACAGACAATCTCTGCCTTCAGAGACAAAGGATTTTGATGTATAAAAAGGGGACCCAAACCCCAGAACTTTAGATCGCTTCTGGGAATCAAGATGAACCTTTGCTGAGGAGAAGAACCAGGAAGTTGAAGGAGGAGACTACCCCAGTGCTTTGTGTTTGGGGGTTGTTCTGCAGTGGTTGTTTTTGCCAAAGAAAGAAGAAGAGGACTGGGTGTGCTTTTCATAATCTTGAAGAAGAATCTCTAAGGGCTTGAACTGTGCTTGCCTCCTGCCTGAAGTCTCAGGGATACAAGACGTAACCAACTAGCTCCCCCCTGAATTCCCTTGCTGGGAATTGAAGTGCCTACTGTTGTGCTGGGCCCTCTAAGAAGACTATGTGTCACTGGGAGCTGGAAGCGCGACGTAACAATGAGAAGCGTGTTCCCACCACAGCAGCTGTCGTCGTATCACCGAAGAAGCGAGCTGCCGCTGTTGCCATTGTATCGCCGAAGCGCAGCGCATCACCAGAGAAGCATGCCGCCGCAGAGGTCGCTGTCGCAACACCGGAGAGAAGCTTCGCAAGGCCTGTTGCAGTTCCAAAGATCATCAAGTCGCTGCACGGCTGTTGGGCGTGCACACATCGCATCAACGTTGTTGCATCATAACCAAGACGTCATTTTGACGCATTGCACCAGAGAAGAGTATCGCATTGAGATGCCATTTTGTCGCATGCACCGGAGAGCAGTAAGAAACTGACGCATCACCTCCCCACACAGTAAGGAAACGAGCATCAACTCCCCTGCGCAGCAGTAAGAAACCAACGCATCCGCTCCCCTGAGTGTAAGGAACCGACGCATCACCTTCCCTGTAACCCTTTTCGTTTGTTCTGCTTTACGCATCTAAGGTACTTTGAGAGTAAAGTGTCACATTTACAACCTGAGAGAACTGAGGTATTTTCTACCATTTTAAAGTCTATTTTTGAGTACAGTATTGTGGGTTTTCGTCTGTTGGTCTTGTGTGAAGTCTATATAAAAATACTTATTTTTATAATGCAACCTGTGTGGTGTCCATCTGTAGTGTTGTCACTGTATTACTGTATGTGTTCACAAATGCTTTACACGCTGCCTCTGAGATAAGCCTGTCTGCTCATGCCAAGCTACCAAGGGGGTGAGCAGGGGTTATTTTAGGAGTGTAGCCCCCGTTCCCTGACTATACACAAGGGTCCCTATTTGGTCAAAGGTACGTACCGCTGCCAACTAGAGACCCCCAAATCTAACAGAACCCCTTCCCAAGTACAGACCTATCCCGATGAGGGGCCCCTTTCCAAGTTCTATCATCAAAGAGCTCCTGTCACAAAGCACACTGAAGGGCCTTCACAGGCCTCAAGGCGCTATCATTCCTTATCTTCGGACAAGGCACAGGATCTCTGGACAGTTCTCCACCTCGTGTCTGTGGCAGGAGGTTGTGTAACTCGTTTTCTCCACTATTCCGTACCACCACCTCTACCCGGACCTTCAAAACTGACCTCAAATCTCTTCTCGTCCAAAGACACTTCCAGAATTAATACATCCCTTCTCATGCCTCTCAAGGACGTTCTTATAATGTAGTAAATATGTAATCTGTGCCTGTACGATCCTAATCCTAATGAGTTTTTGATTTTTTTGTGACTGACACTTATTGTTTTATTTTATTTTTTCATCTATCTCGTTTGTATCTGTAACGAGTAGGTTTGTTACTTTCCTCATGTAAAGTGCTTGGGGGCATATCAGCAAGGGCCAGCGATAGGAATCGCTAAGCGCGCTTAGCGTGATGATAATTATCGCTAGCTAACACTGAATTCTATCGCTGAGATAGCGTGCTATCAGTAACGCTTATCTCCAAAGCGAAAGAATTCCAGGCGCAATCTGCCAAATGTGTGATTATCGCTGAAATCCAGCGATAATCGCACAACGTTTGGCGATAGCTTGATGATAGGGCAGGGCAGGCTCAGCCATGATATCCACCTTCCATCGGATATCATGGCTAAGTCTGATGACAAGCAGGCGTAAGGAAAGTAGCGATAAGGGCGGTTAGCGCTACTTTTCTTATCGCTCTGCAGGTTAGCGTGAGGCTAGATAATTGGAGAAATGTCATTCAGCGACATTTCTCACGTTATTTTAGGGAGGAACGCCCACTTTGCACCTCATTAGATATGCAAAACTGGGCGTTAATGGAAAGCGCTCTGAGGCAAGGATTCACGCGATAGCGCCACCTTGATCATAGTGCGATACAACAAAACGGCCGCTAAAGCGGTGGTAATTGTCTTGATGATAGGCCCCTTGGTTCTATTATGAAGCGCTCTGACACCTTTGGGTAAAGTCAGCGCTAATAAAATTGCATTCAAAAATAAATCAATACCCCTGTGGCTGGTTTCCAGGCCCTCTGGTTGCTTCCTGTACAGCCCACCGAGGCTGTGGGTGTGTGTCCGTGCCCACGGGCTGTGACACGCCCTGCCCGTGCCCAGAAATGCCACCCTGCGTCCTGAGGTTGGCAAGAGCCGCCTCTGAGAACAAAGCGAGCAGACCATGGTAGGGTGACCAACTGGCATTGGTGCAAATTCAGGACGGTGAGTGTAAAAATTCAGGACAAAGGGTCAAAATTCAGGACACAAATTCAGGACAAGAGGTCAAAATTCAGGACAAAACTTCAGGACAATAGGTACGTTTTACAGACACATCAGAGGTCGCGCAATAGTATATAAGTAAGCCCAGCCATTTCCAAACATATTCAACCGTTTGCAAACCTATCCATCATCTATCCTTCCATCTATCATTTCACTCATCCATCCCCTCATCCATCCTTTCACTCATCTCCATTATCCATCCATCCATCCATCCATCCACCATTTCACCCTATCCATCTGTACACTTATCCATCCACTCTTTATCCCATCCATCCATTCACTTATCCATTCAGCCATTTACCCTTTCACCAATCCAGCCATCCTTTCACTTCCTAATCCTTCCATTCATCCACCATTTTAGTCATCCATCCATCCTCCCTTTCTCTCTCCATCGACCCTTTCACTTAGCCATCCTTCCTTCCATCCATCCATCCATCCACCCACCCATCCACCCACCCATCCATCCATCTACTCATCCACTCATGAATCCATCCATTGATCCTATCACTCATCCATCTATCATTTCACTCCTTCACACATCTCTTCATCCTTTTGTCCATCTACCCTCCCTTTCACTCACTCATCCATCCTTACATCCACCCTTTCACTCATACGTCCATTCATTCACCCTTGCACTTATCAATCCATCCATCATTTCACTCATCCACCTACCCACCCATCATCCACCCAACCATCTACCCACCCACCATCCACCCACCCACTCATCCATCCTTTCACCCATCCACCATCCAAACCACTGATCCATCATTTCACCCACCCACTATCCACTCATCCATCCATCTTTTCACCCACCCACTCATCCATCCATCCATCCATCCTTTCACCCACCCACTGACCATCCATCCATCTTTTCACCCACCCACTCATCATCCATCCTTTCACCCACCCACTGACCATCCATCCATCCATCCTTTCACCCACCCACTGACCATCCATCCATCTTTTCACCCACCCACTCATCATCCATCCTTTCACCCACCCACTGACCATCCATCCATCTTTTCACCCACCCACTCATCATCCATCCATCCTTTCACCCACCGACTCTTCATCCATCCATCCTTTCACCCACCCATCATCCATCCATCCATCCATCCATCCATTTCCCCTCATCATCCATCCTTCCCCTCATCATCCATCCTTCCCCTCATCATCCATCCATCCTTTCCCCTCATCATCCATCCTTTCCCTCATCATCCATCCATCCATCCATCCTTCTACCCACCCACTCATCATCCATCCATCCTTCCCCTCATCATCCATCCTTCCTTTTACCCACCCCCTCATCATCCATCCATTCCCTCATCATCCATCCATTCCCTAATCATCCATCCATCCATCCTTTCACGCACCCCCTCATCATCCATCCATCCACCCTTCCCCTCATCATCCATCCATCCACCCTTCCCCTTATCATCCATCCTTTCATCCATCCCCTCATCATCCATCCATCCATCCCCTCAACATCCATCCATCCTTCCTTCCCCTCATCATCCATCCTTCCCCTCATCACCCATCCATCCATCCATCCCCTCATCCATCCCCTCATCCATCCCCTCATCCATCCATCCCCTCATCCATCCATCCATCCCCTCACCCATCCCCTCATCCATCCATCCATCCATCCCCTCACCCATCCATCCTTCCCCTCATCCATCCATCCCCTCATCCATCTATCCCCTCATCCATCCATCCTTCCCCTCATCCATCCATCCTTCCCCTCATCCATCCATCCTTCCCCTCATCCATCCATCCATCCATCCATCCTTCCCCTCATCCATCCATCCATCCTTCCCCTCATCCATCCTTCCTTTCATCCATCATCCATCCTTCCCCTCACCCAACCATCCATCCATCCCATCCATGTATCCTTCCCCTCATCCATCCATCCATCTCCTGATCCATCCATCCTTCCCCTCCATCCATCCACTCCATCCATCCATCCATCCTTCCCCTCATCCATCCATCCTTCCCCTCCATCCATCCATCCACTCCATCCATCCATCCATCCTTCTCCTCATCCATCCATCCATCCTTCTCCTCATCCATCTTTCCCCTCATCCATCTTTCCCCTCATCCATCTTTCCCCTCAACCATCCATCCATCCATCCATCCTTCTCCTCATCCATCCATCCATCCTTCTCCTCATCCATCTTTCCCCTCATCCATCATCCAGCTACCCTTCCACCCATACATCCAGCTATTTACATTTTTTCTCCATCCTTCCCCTCACTCATCAATCCATCCATCCTCTCTCATTAGCCATTTATTCAATCTTTCATTCATCCATTCACCCTTTCACTAATTCATCCAGCCATTCACCCATCCCTTCACTTACTCACTCGCCGACCTTTCCATATTAATTTTGAGCAGAGCCCTTTTGAGAAGAGGCCCATCAAGAACTTCACCCTGGCTGCAGGGGCTGTTCCAGGACTGGGACAGAAGCCACCCAGGGAGGAGACAGAATCCACCACAGGGGGGGGACAAGAGCCACCACAGGTGGGGGTGGACTGGAGCCACAACATGGGGGTGCAGGAGCCATCCCAGGCGTGGGGTGGACTGGAGCCACCACATGGGGCCACAGGTGCCATCACTGAGGGGAGGGCAGGAGCCATCACAGGAGAGGGAACACAGGGGTGGGTATGCAGTATTCTAGTATCATCTTGGGCTTCTCTCCTGCACAAGACAACGAGAAGACAGGCTCTCTGTCCAAAATGCCATCCCCCACTGTGATGGACAGTACTTACAGGAGTTACTCTAAGAGAACTGATTTAACTGATTGTCCTCCATACTTTTTTAATCAGTGTGGGTGCGAATGTGCCATTTCTTTATTTTCTTACATTATAGACTGCATGTTTGAAGAACCGAGGTTTGCTTACATTTTAGAGACAGAAATTACGCTCTGTAAAGAGAACCACGTGCTGCCTCTGTGTAATCAGGGGTGTAATCTGTCCGGGTCTGGATGTTTGGGGCCCTGGGTAGAATTGGAATGTGTGAGCCCCCCTCTAAATAGCAGAGACATGACACATTCAGGGCTGTTTGCATGTGAATAGATGTCGCTGCTCCTGAAGCTGCAGCCCCTCCCTCTCAGTCACCTTCGAAGCACCTCTTAACAGGTCATCAAGGGCTGGAGGTGTGCGGGTAGCCATCCCGCTGGGCCTCTCCAATGCTGCGGGGCATCTGAGGAGCTTTGGTGCAGCATCTGAGTGAAGAAGGGAGGTGGGTGCAAGCTGTGCCGGCTTTAGGGTGAGGCAACCGGTGCCCTGTTAAAATGACGGACAAATGGCGTCAGTTAAAGATTCCTTCACGGACAACGGACAGACGGCCGAAATTACGGACTGTCCGTGAAATTTACGGACGGTTGGTCACCCTAGACCATGGGGACCTTGTGTCACACCCCTCAAGGACTGTGGCTCGGCCCCCCCAGACCGCCCTTGGCCCCGGTCCAAAGCGACAGGAAAGCGCTGTGAAGCGGCAGCGCTGGATGCGTCAGGGCGCTTTGTGTGATCTGTGGGGGGAGGGGGGTGAAAGGGCTGCCCAGAGGGAGGGGGTGAGGGGGCAGCACAGCTCCGACAATGGAGGGGATGGGATCAAAGCGCTGTGAAGCGGCAGCGCTGGGTTTGGCAGGGCGCTTTGTTTAATCTGGGGGGTAGAGGAGAAGGGAGGATCGGATCAGAGGGGGGGCGTGTTTGGGGGGTAACGCTCGCAATGGAGGGGATTGGATAAAAGTGCTATGAGGCGGCAGCGCTGGCTGCATCGTGTTCAGGAGTGGGGCGCCTGATTCGGGGGCAACACGATTGTTGGACAGGCCACATGAAGGGCCGCTCTCCCCGGCTCAACCAGGCCCGAGCCCGGTCACGCTAGTACCACACACCACCATTACACGTCCTCCGTCCCCTCAGGGACCCCTGCCCTCGAGCATGTCAACCTCGTGGGTCCGATCCACTGCCAGCCTACGCGCCCATCCTGGGGCGCCATCTTGGACACCCCACCACGTGGCCACCTGGCCCCCGGCCGAACTCAACCATGGGCCTGGCCAGGCCTCAGACATCCCGGCACCACCATCCACCCAGGAGGCGAGCGGGCTACTTGGCAAGTCAATAGGAGAAAGAGGTGTCAATGGCTCTCCCCCGCCAAGTGCCGCTCGCCCATCGCCTCCCCGGGCACTGGCTCCACCCCCCTGCTGGGTGTCTGGGCCCCCTCATCCCGGACCTCCCGACCTCCAAGTGCGAAGGTCCGGACATCAAAGCACTCCAGCCCTATAACTGGGGCAGCTCCAGAGCAGGAAGGCAGTTGTATCTTGGAGTCGAGAGACGTAAAGAGGAACTCATCCTGGACGGACTACTGGCGCTGCCGTAGCTCTGTCCTGTGCACCATCGTCCTGCCTGTTGGCGCTGCCACAGCCGTCGTAACCTTCATCCTTCATCGTCGTCGGGATCCGCTGGCGTGGCCGCGGACCGTTGTAACCGTCATCTTTCACCGGGACCTGCAGGCTCCGCCGCGGACCGTCATCCTTCCTTCGTCCATCTCGGGACCTGCTTGGCTCCTCCACGGCCCGATCATCTAGAACGCCGAGCTCGAGGATTGAGAGCTATTTTGTACTCATTTGTAACTAAAGACTGTCCCGCTACCCCTCTCCTCAACCAAAGACTAGAATCGAGGGGACCCCTGAGTCCAGACCTCCTTGTATCATACCAACGTAACCTAAGAATTGCATATAAAGTCTCGTTAACCTTCAGTCTTGTGTGGCGTCCGTCTGTGGGGGGGAAGTTACTTGTCTGTACAGTCGTTGGAGACGGCTCTCCCTGGAGACCTCTCCCCGTAATCTCGGCCGACCCTCCCGGTCCGTCTAACATTGGTGGCCAGCGGCGCGATCCGAATCACCGCATAACGTACAGAGAGTAGCTCACCCCACAACGAACCACAATGACAACTAAAGAAAGCGGATCAACTGAGAAGTTCCAAATGGAAAAACTAGAGGAGTACAGCCATCGTGAACTAAAGCAGTTCTGCATCGAACTAGGTATCGCTACCACCGGACTAAGCACCAAGGACGATTTTAAGCATGCCCTAGAATCTTGGGCAGAGACCGGGGATGCCGAAGCCCCTGAGCAAAGCACCACAAAAAAAACCAACACGGCCCCTAAAGAGCAAAGAACCGGTCTCTCGCAAGACGAGATCCAAGAAAGGGAAAAAACCCGACTACACGAACTAGAAATGGCCCGACTCAAAATGGACATAGAACTCAAGTTAGCCGAACAAAAAATCAACTTAGAGCACCTACGTCTCCGAGAAGAGAGAGAGGAGAAACAGAGACAAAGGGAGCTCGAGGAAAAGAAACTGGCGTACGAGCACGAACGGAACCTAGCCGAGATCAACCTGCGCAAGCAAAATAAAGAGTTAGGGGTGCCCGAGAGACCACACACCCCAGGGACCACGGAGAAAAAAGTACACATCCCCAAGGATGTTGTCCGAGAATATTTCCGAGAGGACGACATCCAGCAATGGTTTAAGGCCTATGAAATCGCTATGACTGCGCACCGGATCGATAGGAACGATTGGGGAGCCGGCCTATGGGGCAGATTCCTCAATGAGGGCCGCGATACCCTGTTACAGCTCCCAGACCACCAGATGACCTCCTACGACCATATGAAAGCGGCCCTCCTCACCCGCTATGGCCTCACGCCCGAGATGTACCGGCAGAGGTTCCGAGACTGCACACGCATCCCGGGTACCACTTGGGTGGACTATGTAACGTACTTTAGCCGAGCTTTCGAAGGCTGGATCAGAGGAAACAACGTCACGACCTACGAGCAGCTGTTCAATCTGATGGTGTGGGAGCATCTGTCCAACAATTGCTTCATTGAACTACGCCAACACCTCCTCGACAGCAAGTTAACCGATCCCCGGCAGCTCGCAGCCGAAGCTGACCGGTGGGAGATCACCAGAGTGGGCCGGAATGGGTCCTACGAGCAGAACAGGAACAACCATGGTCACCACCGACCCAGAGGAGGAGGAGGGGGCCAAGGACGAGGAAGAGACAACACTCCGGCCGCCCCCGCTACCAGCACCACCCCCCCGGCCAACCGGGGCAGCACCCCGGCGCGACCAGGGTACAGAGCCAATGTCACGTGTCACCGATGCCAACGGGTCGGCCACTATGCCAACGACCCAAGCTGCCCGCAGTATCAGAGTCCAAAACCCCGCCAAGTGGCCGCCGTGGCCCTAGGGGAAGAACAGATCTCCGAGGAACAAGAAACAGACGAGCAAGAGTATCAAGAGTGGGAGCCAGCCGCCATGACTCTCGCGTGCTTAGGGGGAAGAGACATGGTCCCGCGGGTCCCCCTACCCGCTAACACCCAGAAGTACAGCCAATGGGTGAGCATCAATGGACAACGGGCCAAAGCCCTTCGGGACACCGGGGCCAGTGTGACAGCCGTCCGCTGTCACCTAGTGACCCCAGAACAATATCTACCGAACATTCTCTGCCCTGTGCGATCAGCCGACAACTCGGAAAGTCTGTGTCGGATGGCCTGCGTCCCCTTTGAGTGGGGAGGGGTCTCCGGCATGTTGAAGGTGACGGTCCGAGACGACGACCCGTGGACTGTCTCCTCGGAAATGACCTGGAGAGCTCCCCGTGGGCAGCCGTGGAGCGCAAAGAACACTTGGGGATGTTGGGCGTCCCGGACTGGGCGTGCGTCACCACCCGGTCCATGGCCGCCCGTGCCAACCATCCCCCGGAAGAACCAGAATGGCCGGCGCCACCGCCTCCGGTCGCCCCAGCCGAGACCACCGACCATGACACCCCCCTCGAACCTGCTCAACCTTCCGACCTCGCTACCCTTGACCAGTGGGCCCAAGAGGGGGGGCCCACACAAGAACAATTTCGCCAGGAACAGAAGACCTGTCCCTCCCTCGAGGGACTCCGCCAGCAAGCGCTCGCCCAAAGCGCAGGAGATACCTGCGGAACTCATTGGGTCTACTGGGACAATGATCTGTTGTACAGCGAGCAAAGAATCGCCGAGCTGGGGGCCAACCGAGTACTAGTAGTGCCCCTCCGCTTTAGAGCCTTCCTGCTGAACCTGGCCCACGATGTTCCCCTGGCAGGACACCTGGGACAAGATAAAACCTACAGTCGCCTAGTGACCCACTTCTTCTGGCCCAAAATGAGAAACGATGTGCACCAGCATTGCCGATCTTGCCCCACGTGCCAAGCCAGTGGGAAGAGCGGCCGCAAACTAAAGGCCCCCTTGCAACCTTTTCCAGTAGTCACGACCCCATTTGAGAGGGTCGGAATAGACATTGTGGGCCCCCTGGACCCGCGTACAAAACAAGGCCATCGCTTCATTCTGGTGCTAGTGGACCACGCCACCCGCTACCCTGAGGCTGTTCCTCTCCGGACCGTGACAGCCCCAGTGGTCGGCCGGGCCCTGATGGGGATCTTCTCCCGTGTGGGGTTCCCCCGAGAGGTCGTCAGCGACCGAGGCACGAACTTTATCTCTAAATACATGAAATCCCTCTGGCAACAGTGTGGGGTCACCTACAGATTCACGACCCCCTATCACCCCCAAGGGAACGGACTTGTTGAGCGGTTCAACCGCACGCTAAAAGGAATGATCGGGGGATTGGAAGAGCCCCTCCGTCGCCAGTGGGATGTGCTGCTGCCGTGCCTCCTCTTCGCTTACCGAGAGGTCCCACAGAAATCCCTAGGCTTCAGCCCATTTGAACTGCTATACGGGCACCCAGTGCGGGGGCCGCTCAGCCTGATCAAAGAAGGCTGGGAGATGCCTCCGGCCAAGAACCCTCCAGATGTCTTCCGGTACCTCCTCACCCTCCGAAACCAGTCCCGGCGGTTCAGAGACCTAGCAAAAGCCAACCTAGAGGCCAGTCAAGAGGACATGAAAAAATGGTATGACCAGAACGCCTCATCCATCGAATTCGAACCAGGGCAACAAGTATGGGTAATGTCCCCCACGGAGCCATGCGCTCTCCAAGACAAATGGACAGGGCCCTTCAAGGTAATCGAGCGCAAGGGACCTGCCACCTATCTGATCGATATGGAGTCCTCCCGGAACCCACTCCGAGTCCTCCACACCAACAGACTGAAACCCCACTTTGCACGAACAGAGCTCAGCCTACTGATGGCCACAGACAATGGGGTTGAAGACGACTCCGAGCCTCTCCCCGACCTCCTGCGGACCCAGGAGCAAGACGGCTCCGTGGATGGGGTCCGACTCTCGGAGACCCTCACCAGAGAACAACGCCAAGAGTGCCAAGCCCTCCTGTCACAGTTCGCCAGTCTGTTCTCCCTCACCCCAGGTGTCACTTCCTGGTGTGTGCACGATGTGGACACCGGAGACAGCCCTCCCATCCGCCACCGGGCCTACCGCGTACCTGATCGGGTACGGGCCTGCATCCAGGCGGAGGTGGCCAAGATGCTCACGCTCGGGGTCATCGAGCCCTCAGACAGTCCATGGGCCAGCCCGGTCGTACTGGTCCCCAAAGCAGCCGCCCCCGGAACCACACCAGAACTACGGTTCTGCGTCGACTACCGGGGCCTGAATGAAGTCACCAGAACAGACGCACATCCCATCCCCCGGGCGGATGAACTGGTCGACCGAATGGGAGCTGCCCGCTACCTCAGCATCTTCGACCTGACAGCAGGTTATTGGCAGATCAGCCTCACACCCCGAGCACAAGAACGTTCTGCCTTCTCCACCCCCGATGGCCACTACCATTTTACGGTCATGCCCTTCGGCATGAAGAATGCCCCAGCGACTTTCCAACGGCTCGTCAATCAGGTCCTGGCAGGGCTCGAAGGGTTCAGCGCCGCCTACCTAGACGACATCGCTGTGTACAGTCACCATTGGACCGAGCACCTCCACCACCTCCGAGCAGTGCTGCAAGCCCTTCAGCGAGCTGGCCTCACGATCAAGGCCAGCAAGTGTCAAATTGGACAAGGATCTGTGACCTACCTCGGACACCAGGTGGGAAGCGGCCTAGTGGCCCCTCTACAGTTGAAAATTGCCGCCATCCAGAACTGGCAGCCCCCTATCACCCAAACCGAGGTACGAGCCTTCCTGGGCCTCACGGGCTATTACCGAAGGTTCGTGAAAGACTATGGTACCATAGCGGGGCCTCTCACAGAACTCACGTCAAAGAATCAGCCCAAGAAAGTGAACTGGACCCCAGAGTGTCAAACGGCATTCGAACAGTTGAAGGCCGCCATGTGTTCCGCTCCTGTGCTCCAGGCTCCAGACTACAGCCGGGAGTTCGTCGTCCAGACGGACGCCTCCGACCAGGGCATTGGGGCGGTCCTGTCACAAGTGAACACCGAAGGCCTTGATCAACCGGTGGCCTTCATCAGCCGGAGACTCCTACCACGGGAGCAACGCTGGAGCACCATAGAGAGGGAAGCCTTCGCTGTGGTATGGGCCCTCAAGAAGCTCCGGCCCTACCTTTTTGGCACCCACTTTCGGGTGCAGACCGACCACCGACCCCTGCAGTGGCTGATGCATATGCGGGGGGAAAACCCAAAGTTGCTACGCTGGTCCATCTCCTTGCAAGGTATGGACTTCACAGTCGAACACCGGCCTGGGCCAGATCACGCCAACGCGGATGGCCTGTCCCGGTTTTTCCGCCTCGACGAGGAGAGTCCCCAAGAGGATGGGTAACTCTCCCCGCCTTCAGCTGGGGGGGACGCATGTTGGACAGGCCACATGAAGGGCCGCTCTCCCCGGCTCAACCAGGCCCGAGCCCGGTCACGCTAGTACCACACACCACCATTACACGTCCTCCGTCCCCTCAGGGACCCCTGCCCTCGAGCATGTCAACCTCGTGGGTCCGATCCACTGCCAGCCTACGCGCCCATCCTGGGGCGCCATCTTGGACACCCCACCACGTGGCCACCTGGCCCCCGGCCGAACTCAACCATGGGCCTGGCCAGGCCTCAGACATCCCGGCACCACCATCCACCCAGGAGGCGAGCGGGCTACTTGGCAAGTCAATAGGAGAAAGAGGTGTCAATGGCTCTCCCCCGCCAAGTGCCGCTCGCCCATCGCCTCCCCGGGCACTGGCTCCACCCCCCTGCTGGGTGTCTGGGCCCCCTCATCCCGGACCTCCCGACCTCCAAGTGCGAAGGTCCGGACATCAAAGCACTCCAGCCCTATAACTGGGGCAGCTCCAGAGCAGGAAGGCAGTTGTATCTTGGAGTCGAGAGACGTAAAGAGGAACTCATCCTGGACGGACTACTGGCGCTGCCGTAGCTCTGTCCTGTGCACCATCGTCCTGCCTGTTGGCGCTGCCACAGCCGTCGTAACCTTCATCCTTCATCGTCGTCGGGATCCGCTGGCGTGGCCGCGGACCGTTGTAACCGTCATCTTTCACCGGGACCTGCAGGCTCCGCCGCGGACCGTCATCCTTCCTTCGTCCATCTCGGGACCTGCTTGGCTCCTCCACGGACCGATCATCTAGAACGCCGAGCTCGAGGATTGAGAGCTATTTTGTACTCATTTGTAACTAAAGACTGTCCCGCTACCCCTCTCCTCAACCAAAGACTAGAATCGAGGGGACCCCTGAGTCCAGACCTCCTTGTATCATACCAACGTAACCTAAGAATTGCATATAAAGTCTCGTTAACCTTCAGTCTTGTGTGGCGTCCGTCTGTGGGGGGGAAGTTACTTGTCTGTACAGTCGTTGGAGACGGCTCTCCCTGGAGACCTCTCCCCGTAATCTCGGCCGACCCTCCCGGTCCGTCTAACAACGATCAATGGAGTTGTTGCTGGGGGGGGCATCAATCTAATGTGACACCTACGCTTAATGCCACTGGATGCAGTAATCAGGTGTCACATGTAGTACAGTATTTACGTTTTCCAGGTAGAACAGGGTGTCCTATGCAGGGGACAGGTCTGTAGATGCTTCGGCTCTTAGGGCAGGCCCTGCTCCGACTCGGCTCTGGCTCGACTCCAGCTCGGCTCGGTCCGGCTCGCCTCTGGCTCGACTCCAGCTCGGCTCGGTCCGGCTCGTCTCTGGCTCGTCTCTGGCTCGTCACAACTCAAACTCGGCTCTGGCTCGACTCCAGCTTGGCTCGGCTCTGGCTCGACTCGTCTCTGGCTCGACTCCAGCTGGGCTCGGTCCGGCTTGTCTCTGGCTCGACTCAAGCTCGGCTCGGTCCGGCTCGGCTCTGTTATGTTATGTTATGTTATGTTCGATTTATATAGCGCCAAATCACCGACAGGTCTCTTAGCGCTTGCTTTGGGAACCCGTCCTGGCTTTCCCTGCGAGATAACCCCTACTGGGCATCCCCAAGGTGAAGACCAGGCATCCCATCGCGCTGGGCCGTAGTGGAAATTAAGCAAGCTATTGCCCAGAGTTGTAGAGTGTGAACGAGTAGGCACCGAGGCAAGAAATATTGAGTCCGTGGACATTTTTTAGCTCAAGACCCTGCTGCATGGGAATGGAACCCTGGTCCCGGGTCTGACTTCTGCATCAGGGTCTGCCTCCTCTAACCAGGTGAGCCACCCTTCTCCACGTCTCTGGCTCGACTCCAGCTTGGCCCTGCTCGGGCTCGGCTCTGGTTCGACTCCAGCTCGGCCCGGTCCGGCTCGTCTCTCGCTCGACTCCAGCTCCGCTCGGTCCGGCTCGCCTCTGGCTCGACTCCAGCTTGCTCGGCTCCGGCTCGGCTCTGGCTCGACTCAAGCTCGGCTCGGCTCCGGCTCGGCTCTGACTCCGGCTCGGTCCGGCTCGGCTCTCCTCCTTGATACATAACTACATAAAAAAGGTATACTGGTGTAAGGAAAGTACATTATCAACTCTGGATTTTAAGAGGACTTTCTGGCTGAGGTTCGTCCTACATACATCTGTAAATGTGCAGACCTTTGTAACACGCACAGAGCTTGTGGCTGCATCTGTAACAACATGCGTTTTTCCCAGAATGACTCTTCACCCCCGAGGAATGCCCGATTGTACCCGGTTTCACTGTGTTTCCGGGGCTTTAGAAGTTCAGCTCAGGTGACCACTCATTTCAGCCTCAGGGGACCACTCATTTCATCCTCAGGGGACTACACATTTCAGCCTTCGGTAACCACTTCTTTCAGCCTCGGGGGACCACTCATTCCATCCTCAAGTGACTACTCATTTCAGCCTCCAGTAACCACTCATTTCATCCTCAGGTCAGGTGACCACTCATTTCATCCTCAGCTGCCTGGGGCTCCAGTGGCGGCTTCCACCAGCCCCAGGGTTGGCCCTGCCTGTCCTAATGTGTGGAAGAAATGCTGAGCCGTGTCCGAAAGATCCCTGGGCGCACCGACCTTCCTCCCATAGCTTCTAAGCTCTAACCAGGACCAGTGACTCCTGACCCCAGTGATGGAAGGGGAGACATGAAGCTACCACCCGAGGGCCTCTTGGCGTTGGGACACCCATGCCTAAAACCCAGCGCCAAGGATGACACCTCACACCGTGTAAATAAGACTTCAGGGCGCTATGACGCGTCCTGGCCAAAGCCCAGGGCCTCTCTCTTGGGGCTTAAGGTAAAGTCCAGAAGGGGCCCACCCCCCCTGCGTCAGCAGCTTGGAGGGTGGGGGGACAGGGCCGTGGACTGAGGAATGGAGCAGTGTGTCATAAGGCAACCTACCTGAAAGGGTCAGCGGAGCAGAGCGTGTGTGTCCATATGTGTGTGTGTACATGAGTGTATGTGTGTGTACATGCATGGTGGTGTGTGCACGTCTGTGCATGTCTATGTGTATGCATGTGTGTGCACATATATGTGCATGTGTGTTCATTCACATGTGGTTATATACAGGAGTGTGTGTATGTTTGTGTTTGTGTATACATGTGTATGTGTGCAAGTGTGTACAAGTGTGTGTGTTTGTTTGTGAGTGTGCTTGTCTACATGCGTGTGTAGGTGTGCGTGTATGTCTGCGTGCACATGCTTTGTTTTTTTGTCGTTTCATATAGCGCGAACTTGACCCAAAGTTATCAGAGCGCTTTACATGAGCACTGGTTGCATGACAGAAGCGACATTCCTTCCAGGCGCAGGGGGGTGACATGATTTGCCCAGAATCACAGGATGCTGGAGCCTCCAGGCAGACTCGATCCTGGTTCTCGAGCTCAAAGCCGGCTGCTCCAGCCGGTAGGCCACAACCTCTCCACATGCCTGTGTTTCTGTGTGTGCACATCTGTGTGAGTGTACATGCATGTATGTACATATGAATGTATGTGTGTGTATGCATACATGTGTTACGTGTTCGTGTATGTATATGCAGGGCTTTAAGTGGGATGAAAAAAACTGGGGGTCTCTCAAAGGGGCGTGGCCAGTGGAGAAGTGTGGCTCAATGGTTAGAGCGGCAGACCCTGATGCAGAGATCTAGCCCGGGACCAGGGTTCAATTCCACGCCTCGGCGGGTCTTGGGCTCAAAACTTCCACGGACCTG
Organism: Lissotriton vulgaris; assembly: GCF_964263255.1. Classification (NCBI taxonomy): domain Eukaryota; kingdom Metazoa; phylum Chordata; class Amphibia; order Caudata; family Salamandridae; genus Lissotriton; species Lissotriton vulgaris. Next base: position 31,919 of record NW_028255763.1, on the reverse strand, counting down.
ATAATTCTCGCCTCGGTGCCTATTCCAATCATGGAGTCCCACTCTGCAACTCTGGGCAATAGCTTGCTTAATCTCCACAACGGCCCCCACAACGCTAAGGATGCCTGGCCTCCACCTTGGAGGTGCCCAGGAGTGGACGCCTCACAGGGAAAACCAAGATGGGTTCCACAGCGGTATTCGTAGAAAGCGCCTTGAGACCCTTGTGGGTGAGTAGTGCGCTATACAAGTATCAATTTACATTTACATTAGGGGCGTGCTTTAAAAAACTTGTTAAAAATCTGTGTTTAGCATAGTGTGCCGCCCGACTTGTATTTTGGTGTTTCTGTCATTGCATCCAGATATGTGAGACAAGTAACATCATACCTACAAAAAGTAAGGACTATTGGCTTTGTCAATGGTTATGAGAGAGCGCAAAATGTAGTTAGAAATTGTAGGGGTGCACCATATTCATGAGTAATTAGCACCCGTATATATAAAGGATTATAATCATGTTTAAATGTGACACAGAGCTATGAAACCATGTGCCAGGACTCCAAAGCTGTAACGTGAAGTGCTTTGAAAGTACTAATGCCATATTAACTTAGAAATATTGTTTGCAGTGAAATATTAATTCAGTTAAAGGATGCTCGAATAGTAATTGATGTATTTAAATGCATGTTTAGAAATTCTTTATGGTATTCACATAATGGCATAGAAGTGTTTAGGTTAGAAAATGTATTCCTTTTGTTATAATGATGAAGGCCTAATGAACGGGAAGAATGTTCGCCAATGTTAGGACGTGATATCCCGAAACGTGCAGAGGCCCAGGTGGGGAGAGAGGATTGTGTAGGCCGAACTAAGAATGTTTCTTTTAACATTAAATCATGGAAATGTCTTCTCTAGAGGGTTGCTTTAGAAAATTAATTGCAAGTAGCATGGAACTGTGAATCGATTTATGCGCGTTCCTTTGCAGGTGCAAGGTAAACTAGAGATAGTAGAAGAAGGGCCCATTGTGTATGAGCGTTAGGATGGTAGTCCCAGACATGGAGGAGTGGCTGCGGAATTTAGGGAAGCAACTTCAAGAGAAGACTCTGGGACCCAAGGACGTTTTTCAACGATCAAGGATGAAGATGTCGTAATGGAACCTTTTTGAAAGTTAATACTTTTGAGAGGGGCGTACCCTAGGGCGTGTCTCCCTTATTGTGGGGTTTGTATTGTGACAGCACCCCGGTGGGAGGCCAGAGCAGATGAGCATGATGGCGAAGAAAGATGCTGGGTAGGCAGAGAGCTTTTCTATGCGAGATGGGTTCTTAGGCTAAGTCCGAACAAGTGAGTGTGCTTCCTTGGAAGTCACCACGGCTGACACCTTTGTTAGGAGGGAACTTTGTTAAGTAGGGACGTTCCTTAGTATAGAGTAGGGACAGATTAATCTGGATGTATTTCTTCTTTTCTTCGATGCCTACTAAAACCCAGATTATAGCAATTCTTGCTAGTCTGGTGGTTTTGGAGATTATACTCGTATTGTTTCTTAGTCGATTGAGACTTTTCCGTAGGATTATGTTTGTACTAGTGCCTGTTTACCGTTTGAACCTTTTACTAAGGTGTTTATATACACAACTGCTTTTGGCTTTATAATAAATCTTTAAACTTGACTTTTTGTCAGTGGTTCTTCGGGGAGTACAATGGGGATGGTTCGAATTGATACTATTCTGTTGAAAGAGATTGCCTTCTACACTCTATGACAGGTAAAAAGGTCTAGTCGACCTGTGGCGGGATTCTAGAAATATTATTCTGATTCTAGAGATGAAAATCCCACCTTTCCAGTTGGTAGCAGAGTAGGATGGTTTATCTTCTGGAGTGAGGGTAATCTAGGGTAGGCCAAAGATTCTCCCCGAGGCCCATGGAGATCCGGAGATGTGCGTCCGCAGAACCGCGGACGGAAGATGGCGTTCCACGGAAGATGACGGAGAGTGACGGTGCGGCAGAAAGCAGCAGGTCGTAAGAGAGTGAGTATGAAAAGGGTCATGCGTGTTAGATTTCGGTGTGCATTGTGTTGTTGAATTTTATTGTCTAGCGGAGTTGAATGCCTGTAGTGTGAAAGGAAATCAGGTTGTGAGCGCGCGCAACCAGTGAAAATCCTAAGCTCAAGAGGAGAGTTTACGTGGTTCGGGTGTATCGAACACCTACAGTAATTGTCGACCATTGAAAGGGGGTCATGAGGTACCATTGACCGCCCGCAGGACCGAGATAGGGGAAACGAATGTGTGAATGCGTGGGTAACAGACGCTGGTCGGAAGTTGCCGTGTGTATGTAACCTATCAGAGAAGCGATTGACTGGTCGTTAAACGGACGGACATTTGCAAAGTAGGTGACAATTACAGTTAGACTGTGGCCGTACAGTCAAAGGAAGTGGTTGCTTGGTCGGAAGTAATCATTTCAAGTGTATGATTGGGACGCATGCATGACCGAGAGACGAGCGGAGGGAAGAGGGGAACTGCTGCAAAACGAGGCGAGTGACGTCAGAAAGAACCGTGCTGGGATAGGACGGTTAGCGTAGAGCCGCGCTGATATTGGGCGGTTAGCAAGAAGCGAGTGACGACAGAGGAGAGCCGCGCTGGGATAGGACGGTTAGAGGGAAGCCGCGCTGGGATTGGTGAATCGTCATTGCGAGTAAAACGAGCATAGTAAACAAGGAAACAATGTGGGTTTCATCATGAAATGTTTAAAAGGATTGCAAAGCTGTTTTTCGGGAGAAAAGAGGCTAGAACCTCAGCGTGGGGAAGAGGCTCCACCCGAGGATACGCCAGCCCATTACAATGCTACGAATGTTGGGTTACATACCATACTGTGGCTTGAGAACTGGTGTAAAATGACTGACGGGAGTGAGGAATTGACCTTTCCTAGGTACGGAACATTCAGATTAGAAGTGTTGTACCAGTTAAAAGCGACTATGTCTTCTTTGCGACCTTTGCCTAGGCCAACACAGTTTGAAGCATTGAATGCATGGATCAGGGCAGCCCACGAAAAGAACAGGGATAGAAGACAGGAAAGAGTGAAGAGATCAGTTAGGGCGGTACAGGACGCGAGGTGGGACGCACTAGCCAAGAGATGGAGAGTACAGACCATAGAAGGGGATAGGTTGTACCCATTGTTGGTCAATGCAGGGGAAACGCAGAAAAAGAGTACAGAGGATGATGATAGTGAAACAGAAGACAGTCTGATAGAGAGACTGTTGTCGGAGAGACCACCTCCATATAATCCAGAAATAGAAGGGAGGTCCCCACCACCAACAGGAAGGGAGACATCTGTAGTAGACGGTGGAATCCTAAGAGAGAGCGACTTAGGACCACTAGGGAACAGGTCCGGCTCGGTGGAAGGTGAGGGGATACCTCAACAGACCTCAGAAGCGAGAATAGTGGGAAGATTCACAGTACAGCAGGTACACTGTGAAGAGGGGGCCAGCGCTCAGAGGCTACCGGATGGTCTTACGGTACCTGCCACCATAGGTCCCATAGTGTCAGTGTACAACCCAGAACAGACACAAAACGAGAGTCTGCCACAAATAGATAGAGAAAGGAGTGTCATCGAAGATAGAAGTAATGTGGCGGACGAGTGGAACCACTGGTCCAGACCTGTAGAAAGGAGCACCCCTTTGGCAGCATCAGCAGACTCATCCAGAGAACAGGGGGGTCTGAGAGGACCGATGGATTTGAGAGGGCCACGGCCAAGGCCAATCAGAGAACTAAGACCAGATCTGCGAACTTGGGAGATGATCGCAGATACCCAAAGCGACAGGTCTAGGGATGGTAATGGCACTGAAAGTCAGGAGAACAGGGGGGTGTCTCACTGTACGTCTAATGGAACGAGGCATGAATGGGACGGTAGGGGGGAGGAAAATAGGGGAGCGTCCCCCCCTGCGTCTACAGATAGAAGACAAGACTGGGACCGTGAAAGATGGGAGCGAGGAAGTGCTCCCCATAACACACCCGAGGAAGACAGACGAGTGAGCCAGGAATGTAAGGGGAGAGACTTGAGTGAAACCTCTAGTCAAGGCACATTGTGGGCAGCAATAAAGGCAAGGAGAATAGATGTGCTGAGACTGAAATCAGAGGTGGAGGAGATAGTGGAAGGTACAATACCCCTGGAAAGAATAGAACTCTACGAACCAGATGAACTGTTGTTTGTAAAGATGTTACTCGCAGAGCTAGGACAGCTCATGAGAAGTTACGGAACTAGCGAACAAATACTCAGTGGATCTGACCAGGACAAGGGCCTTGCAGGGTGGCCATAGGCTGCAGTACTCAGATCAAGAACTAGACGAGAAAAGGGCGATCTGATTAAAAACCCACATCAGAGAACTAATAGTGGGAATCCGAACATGGATACAACTGGATAAATGGGAGGAAAGGTGGTCAAAAAAGAAGAGTGTTAGGCGGAGCACTGTAGAGACTCCTCCAGGAGCAGGGCTAATGCTTGCAGAAGCATACCCCTTGAGGGAAGTTGCTCATGGAGGATATGTGCACGTACCCTGGAGGAGGGGAGGTTTGGCTGCTTTCACGAATACATTCCCCAAGTTGAGAGAGATCCCAGTAGAATGGTACAAGCAGGTAGAGAGGTTTGTCAAAATTTCGAAGGTACTGTGGGTTGATTTGAACACGTTGTTTGATATTGTGGTTCCGGGAGATCTGTGGGTAGCATGTAAGATCAGTGTTGAATGGCCCACGGAGGAGCCAGAACTAGATACAGTCACGAATGGTCCCTCACCTAGGGTGATGATAAAGTACGAACAGGCGATTACGTGGTTAAAGACTAAGGTACCACCACAGGACATAGATTGGGTGAAAATAGACCGAACTAGACAAGAACCGAAGGAGACAGTTCATGAATACTATGAGAGACTGTTGCAGATATTCAAGCAGTGCAGTGGCTTGGATGTGATGGATCCGAAGGACATGGGACAGTTTGTGTCTAAGTTTGTTTTGGGACTGAGACCCGAGATCTGTCTCATGATACAACAACATTTGATTTGTTGGCAGAGCAAACCTCTAGACGAGATCCTGAGGTATGCAAGGTACTGCAGTGATGAGATAGACTCTAAGACTAAGAAACTCAAAGATAAGCTGATGTTAGTTCAGATGCAACCGGGAGGACAGGGTCAGTCTGGAAGCGGAACATTAGGAAGAAGATCGGGCGGCCAGAAAAGGGACAGTGAGGATAGTCCAAGGCCAAGGGTAGACCTGGCGACTCTGAAAAAGACAACTAGGTGTCAACTCATCAATGTCACGAGATCGGGCATTGGAGGCGAGAGTGTCCTCACAACCCAGAAAACCAGGTACAGGAGGAGGAAGAGGAGAGTCAGGCCCCTCAAGTACCGAGAACAACAGTAGTTAAGTTCAAGGCGGCAAAAGGGGGGACTTGTGCTCCTAGAGCTCCAGTTCCCCAGCCACCGAAGATTGCAGCAGGGAACAAGACTTACCAACAGATGCCTCTCCTGGTAGATGGAGATGAGTACTACCACTTTGACCCAGTGACAGGACGGTGTCTGAATGAAGGGGAAGATTGTACCTTAGGTGCAGTATTAGAAATAGACCACAGAGGACCCTTTGTAGAAGCTGATGTAGCTGGACACCCCACCACCTTCCTGGTGGATACGGGTGCAACTCGTTCTACTGTACGGTCTGTGGTAGTTCCTAACTTGCCACTTTCCGGACAAACTATCCAGGTTGTAGGGGTTGCAAATAGGAGGATGACAAACCCACTGACTGAGCCAGTCCCAGTAAAAATAGGAAATTTTAGGGACAATCACCAGTTCGTGGTGTGCGACTCTAGTCCTGTGTGCTTGCTGGGAAGGGATCTGTTGTGTAAACTCAATTGCACCATCTACTGTACACCTAAGGGAGTGGAGCTAGAAACGAATGATGATGATGCTGCCTTTAACGTTGCAAACACTCGTGTGTGCATAGAACTGTATCCTGCACTAACGGTGGACGAACTCCTGTGGGATTTGAGAGAGACCGTCAGACAGGAAGTTTGGGAATTTACAGGAGAGTAGATTGGATTGATCAAAGGAGTGGAGCCAGTTAAGATTCAAGTGAGACCCAATGCAGAGTTTCCAAGAACACCCCAGTACAAACTGACTCCAGAAACAAATGAGGGAATAAAACCTGTGATTGAATCCATGATTAGACAGGGAATTCTGAAGGAAGTAATGGGCAGTCCATGTAACTCTCCGATCATGGGCTTGCAGAAGCCTAGCGGGAAGTTCAGGATTGTGCAGGATTTACGAAAAGTGAACGACATAGTTGTTCCATGCGGTCCAGTGGTACCGAATCCATCAGTGATATTGTTTCAGATACCGGCACAGGCTGAGTGGTTCTCAGTGATTGATTTGTGTCAGGCCTTCTTCTCAATACCATTACTTGAGGAGAGCCAATTTCTTTTCGCTTTTAAGCTGGAAGATCGCGTGCTAACCTGGTGTCGTATTCCTCAAGGGTATACAGAGAGTCCATCGATCTTCAATCAATTATTGAAAAGGAATCTTGAAAGTCTAGTACTGCCCCAGAACTCAGTTCTTGTACAGTACATAGACGACCTCCTTGTTGCGTCAGAGACAGAAGATGCCTGTAGAATAGACACCATCGCTTTGTTAAACCATCTGGCAGAAAATGGTCACAAGGTATCTCCCAGCAAGCTACAATACTGTCTCCCTGAGGTACAGTATTTGGGACACAGAATGGAGAAGGGGATAAGGAACGTGTCTCCTGACAGAATAGAGGCAATAATGAAAATGATGGTGCCCTCTACGCAGAGAGAAGTTAGAAAGTTTTTGGGAATGGTTGGCTACTGTCCTCAGTGGATTGCTAACTTCTCCCTGAACGCGAAGCCCTGTTGGACAGGCCCCAGAAGGGGGCTCGCCCCCTCCCCGCATGGCAGAGCCGGACACCGATTCTCCGGAAGCCACCCACAGAAGCAACCCGTAACCCGTCCAACACAGGACGCCTGCCCCCGAACATCTCCGTATCACCGGCCTGGGCCTCCACCAGCACCATTGCCCGGGCCCAGCCGCCATCTTGGACACTGCACCACGAGGCCGCGTGGCCTCAGCTGGACCCCAACCCTGGGCCTGGCCAGGCCCTGACATCCCGGCACCACCATCCACCCAGGAGGTGAACGGACCACTTGGCAGGTCAATGGGAGAGAGGAGTTTCGATGGCTCTCCCCCTCCAGGTGCCGATCGCCCCCAGCCTCCCCGGGCGCTGGCTCCACCCCCCTGCTGGGTGTCTGGACTCCCTCATCCCGGACCTCCCGACCTCCAAGTGCGAGGGTCCGGACATCAAAGGGCACCAGACCTATAACTGGGGCAGCTCCAGAGCAGGAAGGCAGTTGTATCCTGGAGTCGAGAGACACCGTGAAGAACTCATCCTTGACGGACTGCTGGCGCTGCCGCAGCCCTGCCATGTGAACTGTCGTCCTGCCTGCTGGCGCTGCCGCGGCCTTCTGCAACCTTCATCCTCGTCGGGACCTGCTGGCGCTGCCGCGGCCCGTTGCAACCACCATCTTCGTTGGGACCTGCTGGCGCTGCCGCGGCCCGTTGCCACCTACGATCGCCTCGGGACCTGCTGGCGCTGCCGCGGCCCGTCCTCCTAGAACGCCGAGCTCGAGGATTATGAGCTAACCATCATTTCATCGCAACTACCAGATTGGTAACAAGACTGTCCCACTACCCCTTTTCCCTTCAAAGAGACTAGAATCGAGGGGACCCCTGAGTCCGGACCTCCTTGTACCATTCTACCGTACTTCAAGATTGCTTATAAAGAATGTTAAACCTTATCTTTGTGTGGTGTCCATCTGTGGGGGGGAAGTTACTTGTCTGTACGATCGCTGGAGACGGCTCTCCCCGGAGACCTCTCCCCTTGTCCTCGGCCGACCCTCCAGGTCCCGTCTAACATTGGTGGCCAGCGGCGCGATCCGAACCAACGGGTACCGTACAGAGCGTAACTCACCCCACGACTAAACCACAATGTCAACCAAAGAGAGCGGATCCACAGAGAAGTTCCAGATGGAGAAATTGGAAGAGTACAGCCATCGAGAGTTAAAACAATTTTGCATAGAACTAGGCATTGCTACCACCGGTCTGAGCATGAAAGACGACTTCAAGCACGCCATAGAATCTTGGGCGGAAACCGGGGCCGTCAGACCCCGGGACCAAAACGTCGAAGCACCAGAGACCAACACCACTTCTCCCGAAGGAAGGAGAGCGGGTCTCTCACAGGAAGAGATCCAAGAAAGAGAAAAAAACAGACTACACGAATTAGAGTTGGCACGGCTCAAGTTGGACGGTGAGCTAAAACTAGCGGAACAAAAACTGAACTTAGAACACTTACGGCTCCGAGAAGAGCGGGAGGAAAAGCAAAGACAAAGAGAACTCGAAGAAAAGAGACTGGCATACGAACACGAGCGCAAGCTAGCTGAAATCGAACTACGAAAACAAAACAAAGAACTAGGGGTGCCCGAGCAACCGCGCACCCCGGGCGCTACGGAACAAAAAGTCCACATCCCCAAGGACGTCGTCCGAGAATATTATCGGAACGACGACATACAACAGTGGTTCAAGGCCTATGAGATCGCCATGACCTCCCACCGGATCGACCGAAGTGACTGGGGAGCCGGTCTATGGGGGAGGTTCGTCAATGAAGGCCGCGATGCCCTGCTACAGCTCCCGGACCATCAGATGACGTCCTATGATCACATGAAGGCTGCCCTCCTCACTCGATATGGACTCACGCCCGAGATGTACCGCCAGAGGTTCCGCGACTGCACCCGGATCCCGGGTACAACTTGGGTGGAATATGTGAACTATTTTAGCCGAGCCTTCGAAGGGTGGATCAAGGGTAGCCGAGTAACCACCTACGAGCAACTCTTCAACCTCATTGTATGGGAGCACCTCTCCAACAACTGCTTCGTCGAGCTCAGGCAGCAACTCCTCGACAGTAAACTGACTGACCCTCGGCAGCTCGCCGCTGAGGCTGACCGTTGGGAGAGCACCCGAGTGGCCCGGAGCCAAACGAGCAGAACCGAAACAACCAAGGTCACCATCGTCCCCGAGGAGGAGGAGGAGACCAGGGCAGAGATGCCGTCCCGGCAGCTCCCGTCAACAACACCCCGCCCTCGGCTGGGCGGGGGAACACTCCGATGCGCCCAGGGTTCCGAGCCAATGTCACGTGCCATCGGTGCCAGCGGGTCGGACACTATGCCAACGACCCGATCTGCCCAAAGAACCAGACTCCCGGGCCCCGCCAGGTCACGGCCGCCGCCCTAGGAGAAGAACAAACTTCCGAAGAGCATGAAGAATACGAACAAGAGCAGCCCGAGTGGGAACCTGCCGCCATGGTCCTGGTCTGCCTAGGGGGAAGAGACATGGTCCTGCGGGTCCCCCTACCCGCAAACACCAGAAAATACAGCCAGTGGGTGAACATCAACGGACGCAAGGCCGAAGCCCTGCGTGACACAGGAGCCAGTGTGAAGGCCGTCCGCTGTCACCTGGTGACCCCAAAACAAATCCTGCCAAACGTCCTTTGCCCTGTCCAATCAGCTGACAATTCTGAGAGCCTATGTCGGATGGCCTGTGTCCCCTTTGAATGGGGAGGAGTGTCCGGCATGCTGAAAGTGACTGTCCGCGATGATGCCCCCGTGGACTGCCTCCTGGGAAACGATCTCGAGAGTTCCCCGTGGGCGGCCGTTGAGAGAAGAGAACACCTGGGGATGCTGGGCCTCCCAGACTGGGCGTGCGTAACAACCCGGTCCATGGCCGCCCGTGCCATCCCCAGACCCGAAGAACCCGAATGGCCAGCACCTCCTCCCCCGATCACTCCAGAGGAAGACGCCTGCCGCCCTGACCCCCCAGAACAAGCCCCGGAAGAGCCCGCTCAGCCTCAGGACCTTCCAGACCTGGCTCAGTGGCGTCAAGAGGGGGGGCCCACCCAAGAACAATTTCGGCAGGAGCAAAAGACCTGTCCCTCCCTCGAGGGACTCCGACAGCAAGCCCTCGCCCAGAGCGCGGGAGACACCGCAGGGGCGCACTGGATCTACTGGGACAACGACTTACTGTACAGCGAGCAAAGAATTGCAGAATTGGGGGCCAGTCGGGTGCTGGTGGTACCCCTCCGTTTCAGAGACTTCCTTTTAAACTTGGCCCACGATGTCCCCCTGGCTGGGCACTTGGGGCAAGATAAAATCTACAACCGCCTGCTGACCCACTTTTACTGGCCCAAGATGCGGAATGACGTTTCCAACCACTGCCGGGCCTGCCCCACCTGCCAGGCCAGCGGCAAGAGCGGCCGAAAACTCAAGGCACCCCTGCAACCATTCCCCGTTGTCACCACCCCGTTCGAACGAGTGGGAATAGACATTGTGGGGCCCCTGGACCCCCGAACAGCACAAGGGCACGATTCATCCTGGTCCTGGTGGACCACGCCACCCGTTATCCCGAGGCCATCCCCCTTCGAACAGTGACAGCACCAGTGGTAGGCCGAGCCTTGATGGGGATCTTCTCGCGAGTGGGCTTCCCCCTGGAGGTCGTCAGTGACCGGGGCACAAACTTTATTTCGAAGTATATGAAATCCCTCTGGCAGCAGTGCGGGGTCACCTACCGTTTCACAACCCCCTTTCACCCGCAAGGAAACGGACTGGTCGAGCGGTTCAACCGCACCCTCAAGGGAATGATTATGGGGCTGGAGGAGCCCCTACGCCGCCAGTGGGACGTGCTACTACCGTGCCTCCTCTTCGCCTACCGAGAAGTCCCCCAGAAGTCCCTCGGTTTCAGCCCTTTCGAGCTCCTGTACGGACACCCTGTCCGAGGGCCCCTCAGCCTAGTGAAAGAAGAATGGGAGATGGCCCCCCTGAAAACCTTTCCAGATGTCTACAAGTACCTCCTGACCCTCCGCAACCAGACCAGGCGATTAAGGGAGATCGCTAAAGCCAACCTAGAGGCCAGTCAGGAGGACATGAAGAAATGGTACGATCAACATGCCTCCTCCATTGAGTTCGAACCTGGTCAGCAGGTGTGGGTGATGTCCCCCACCGAACCTTGTGCCTTGCAAGATAAATGGACAGGACCCTTCAAGGTGGTCGAACGCAAGGGCCCTGTCACCTATCTCCTCGACATGGAGTCCCCCCGAAACCCCCTCTGGGTCCTCCACGCCAACAGACTCAAACCACACTTTGTGCGCTCGGAGCTCAGCCTCCTGATGGCTACAGACAGTGGGGCGGAAGTAGACTCCGAGCCCCTCCCTGACCTGCTGAGGACCCGTGAGAGAGATGGTTCCGTGGATGGGGTCTGACTCTCCGATGCCCTAACCCCGGAGCAGCGCCAAGACTGTCGGACCCTCCTGTTGCAATTTGCAGACCTGTTTTCCCTCACCCCCGGGGTCACCCCCTGGTGCCTTCACGGCGTGGATACTGGGGACAGTCCCCCTATCCGACACCGGGCCTATCGAGTCCCGGACCGGGTGCGCGCCTGCATCCAAGAAGAGGTCACCAAAATGCTCGCACTCGGGGTCATCGAGCCCTCAGACAGCCCCTGGGCCAGCCCTGTCGTACTGGTACCCAAAGCGGCTGCCCCGGGCACCACCCCCGAGCTCTGGTTCTGCGTCGACTATCGGGGTCTGAACGCTGTCACCCGAACCGACGCTCATCCTATCCCCCGAGCAGATGAACTGGTCGACCGCATGGGGGCTGCCCTCTACCTAAGCATCTTCGACCTGACAGCGGGCTACTGGCAGATCGGCCTCACCCTCAGGGCCCAAGAACGATCCGCTTTCTCCACCCCGGATGGGCACTACCAGTTCACTGTGATGCCCTTCGGTATGAAAAACGCTCCAGCCACTTTTCAACGACTTGTGAACCAGGTATTGGCGGGCCTCGAAGACTTCAGCGCCGCCTACCTGGACGATATCGCAGTATACAGCCGCCACTGGTCAGACCACCTCTGCCACCTCCGAGAGGTCCTGCAGGCCCTTCAGCGAGCTGGCCTCACCATCAAGGCCAGCAAATGCCACATCGGCCAAGGGTCCGTGACCTACCTTGGACACCAAGTGGGGAGCGGTCTGGTGGCCCCTCTCCAACTCAAGATCGCTGCCATCCAGTCCTGGCGGCCCCCGGTCACCCAAACCGAGGTACGAGCCTTCTTGGGGCTCACCGGATACTACCGGAGGTTTGTGAAGGACTATGGCAGCATTGTGGGGCCCCTCACGGAACTCACATCCAAAAAGCATCCCAAAACGGTCAACTGGACCCCAGACTGTCAAGCGGCCTTCGAGAAACTGAAGGCCGCCATGTGCACCGCCCCGGTGCTCCAGGCCCCCGACTACAGCCGTGAGTTCATCGTCCAGACCGATGCCTCGGACCATGGCATTGGGGCCGTCCTCTCGCAACTCAACTCTGAGGGGGTCGATCAGCCAGTGGCCTTCATCAGCCGACGCCTACTGGCCCGAGAACAGCGTTGGAGTACCATCGAACGGGAGGCCTTCGCAGTGGTGTGGGCCCTCAAGAAACTCCGGCCCTACCTCTTCGGTACCCACTTCCGGGTACAAACAGACCATCGCCCCCTGCAATGGTTAATGCAGATGCGGGGGGAGAATCCCAAACTACTGCGATGGTCCATCTCCCTGCAAGGGATGGACTTCACTGTGGAGCATCGCCCTGGTCAAGATCACGCCAATGCGGATGGTCTGTCCCGCTTTTTCCGCCTCGACGGAGAGAGTCCCCAAGAGGATGGGTGACTCTCCCCGCCTTCAGCTGGGGGGGACGCATGTTGGACAGGCCCCAGAAGGGGGCTCGCTCCCTCCCCGCATGGCAGAGCCAGGAAACCGATTCTCCGGAAGCCACCCACAGAAGCAACCCGTAACCCGTCCCACACAGGACGCCTGCCCCCGAACATCTCCGTATCACCGGCCTGGGCCTCCACCAGCACAATTGCCCGGGCCCAGCCGCCATCTTGGACACTGCACCACGAGGCCGCATGGCCTCAGCTCGACCCCAACCCTGGGCCTGGCCAGGCCCCGACATCCCGGCACCACCATCCACCCAGGGGGTGAACGGACCACTTGGCAGGTCAATGGGAGAGAGGAGTTTCGATGGCTCTCCCCCTCCAGGTGCCGATCGCCCCCAGCCTCCCCGGGCGCTGGCTCCACCCCCCTGCTGGGTGTCTGGACTCCCTCATCCCGGACCTCCCGACCTCCAAGTGCGAGGGTCCGGACATCAAAGGGCACCAGACCTATAACTGGGGCAGCTCCAGAGCAGGAAGGCAGTTGTATCCTGGAGTCGAGAGACACCGTGAAGAACTCATCCTTGACGGACTGCTGGCGCTGTCGCAGCCCTGCCTTGTGAACTGTCGTCCTGCCTGCTGGTGCTGCCGTGGCCTTCTGCAACCTTCATCCTCGTCGGGACCTGCTGGCGCAGCCGCAGCCCGTTGCAACCACCATCTTCGTCGGGACCTGCTGGCGCTGCCGCGGCCCGTTGCCACCTACGATCGCCTCGGGACCTGCTGGCACTGCCGCGGCCCGTCCTCCTAGAACGCCGAGCTCGAGGATTGTGAGCTAACCATCATTTCATCGCAACTACCAGATTGGTAACAAGACTGTCCCGCTACCCCTTTTCCCTTCAAAGAGACTAGAATCGAGGGGACCCCTGAGTCCGGACCTCCTTGTACCATTCTACCGTACTTCAAGATTGCTTATAAAGAACGTTAAACCATATCTTTGTGTGGTGTCCATCTGTGGGGGGGAAGTTACTTGTCTGTACGATCGCTGGAGACGGCTCTCCCCGGAGACCTCTCCCCTTGTCCTCGGCCGACCCTCCAGGTCCCGTCTAACAAGCCCTTACAGAAACTGACACTCAAGGACGTGGGTGATCCGGTACCATGGGACACAGACTGCATGATGGCTTTCCTTGAGTTGAGAGAAGACCTATGTCGTGCTCCGGCTCTGGGAATGCCTGATTACACCAAATTGTTTTCATTGTTCTGCTGCGAGCGAGAGGATTGCGTGTTAGCAGTTTTAACCCAAGATCATGGAGGTGTCCATAGACCAGTTGCTTATTTCTCGGCTACCTTAGACCCAGTAGCCGCAGCGTTGCCCGGATGTCTCAAATCCGTTGCTGCAACAGGTGTCAGCATTGAGAGATGTGAGAGGAACATCCATTGGTGGTACATGTTCCACATTCAGTAGAACTGTTAATGACCAGGACCAAAACGCAGCACTTGACCAACAACAGGCTCACACGCTACGAGCAGGTTACACTTGCTGTGGAGAATGTGATCCTAAAGAGGTGCTCGGTTTTGAATCCTGCTGCGTTGATGCCATTGCCAAATGTTTTAGATGACGATTGTGAAGACCATGACTGTCTTGAAGTGACTGAACTGTGCACCAAACCTAGACCAGACATTGTTGATGAGCCATTGGAAGACCCTGATGAAATTCTCTTTGTAGGTGGCTCATGTATAAGAGACAATGCTGGACAGTTAAGAGCAGCTTTTGCCGTTTGCACGATTCATGGGATAATCGAAGCTGCCTGCCTAGAAGGAGTACACTCCGCTCAGGTGGCTGAAATAGTTGCGTTGACGCATGCCTGTTTGGCAGCCAACAAAATTTGAGTCACCATATACACCGACAGCCGATATGGGTTTGGTGTGGTTCATGACTTTGGTCAGTTGTGGTCTCAAAGGGGTTACATGACATCATCTGATTCCCCTATCAGAAATGGAGAATTTGTCAGGTTACTGCTGGAGGCTCTGCAGGGCCCAGCAGAAATTGCTGTGGTGAAATGTACGGCACATAGCAAAGGTGCTGATTTTGTGTCCCTGGGAAACCGTTATGCGGATGAAGTTGCACGCTATTGTGCAGAACAAGCTTACTCATTTACTGATCAAGTCATTGAGGGCATGCATAAAGGGACCGAGCTAAACATGATACTTGAAGTGGCAGATACTTGGGATGAATTGAGGAAGATGCAGGAACAAGCGTCTGATTTTGAGAAAAGAGTATGGGTGACTTCTGGTTGTACAAAAGGGGATCTGGATTTGTGTATTTCAGCTGATGGGAGAGCTGTGTTGCCAAATGAACTAGTGAGCCCGATGGTTTGACAGATACATGGTCCTGTACATTTGGGAAGGGATGCAATGATACGAGTGTTTAGGCAGACTTGGTATAATCCCAAGTTTAGAACGGCTGCGGAAGCGGTGTGTCAGAGATGTGTTACTTGTCAACAAATGAATGTTGGGAATAGGACACCAGTCACGCTAAGTCACGTTGGGAGGTCGGGAGGGCTTTTGACAGAATGCAACTGGATTTCATTGAAATTCCGAAACGTAATAGCCTCAGATATGTCTTGGTGATTGTATGTGTGTTTTCCAGATGGGTTGAGGCATACCCAACTCGTAGGTGCGATACACTCACAGTAGCAAAATTATTGTTGAGGGAGTTAGTGCCTAGATTCGGGGTCCCGACCTCTTTGGAATCGGACAGAGGGACACATTTTAACAGTGAAGTTGTGAAAATGCTCTGCTCTGCACTGAACATTGACCAGAGTTTGCATTGTAGCTATCGACCAGAGGCTTCAGGCATAGTGGAGCAAATAAATGGAACCCTCAAAGCTCGAATGGCGAAAGTGTGTTCATCTACGTCCCTGAAATGGCCAGATGCTTTACCATTGGTGTTAATGAGCATGCGTAGTACACCAGACAGGAGGACAGGACTCTCACCTCATGAGGTGTTGATGGGAAGAGCCATGAGATTGCCGTCCGTCCCTTCAGCAGCCTTGCTAAATATCACAGATGATCTGATTCTTGACTACTGCAAGGAACTATCTGACGTCATCCATTCTGTGTCTCTTCAGGTGCAGACTGCTGAAATCCTGGCTTCTAGAGACCTTTGTCACGACCTATGTCCCGGTGACTGGGTCCTGGTGCGGAAGCACGTGAGGAAGAGCTGCTTGGATGTGCGCTGGCGAGGGCCGTTCCAAGTCATCCTGGTGACGAACACTGCCGTAAAGTGTGGTGGATTGCTGAATTGGATACATGCTTCACACACCCGAAGAGTCCCAGCGCCCCTGGAAGAAACAGCTCCTCTCGTAGAAGGAAATCCAGCTGTGGAGGAAGATCCACAAGAGGGGACAAGTCAAGCTGTGGGGGCGTCTGAAGAGGCTGGTCACTCATCTGACCGAGCTGAGGGAGATCACGACGGCAGCGACACAGAATCCGCCTCAGAAAGGGGAAGCTGCTGTGAAGGTGATCTCGACCCTGAAAAAGCTGAAGGCAGTGATGAGCAAGTTGTGCCGACAAGAAGCAGAGGAGTGAACCGTACAGCGGCAAATTGGCCTGAAAGGCGGAAAAGGCTGAACGTGAGGCTGACCTCTGAAAGAGATCTTGCACCTGTATCTGAAGAGTCAGACCCGGAAGGAGAAAACAAAGAGTCAGAGGAAAAGGGTCCGAGGAGATCAAGGAGGGTGAGAGTACCTTGGCGAAGATACGCCACTCTGGAGTGGACCTACCCTTTGACAAATGCCAGGTGTACTGAGATCCGGGAGGGTGAGGTCGGTGCTTGTGACCGATACGACTCCCAATGTTAAGTTGGAAGTGATACTGTTGGTACCTGGACTGGAAATTGAAGGTATACTGACAATCACGATTCCCAATCCCCCTTTCCTAAGCAAGATAAATGACTTAATCCTGAATAGACTGGTTTTCCCTACATTTGGCCCTGAGATACCTGCTTATGAATCTGTAGTCCTTCACATGGAACTCTTGGATTACGTACTCTGTGCAGTTGGAGGAAATCTCATAGTTGATCAATAAAGACTTTGTAAATAGCTGTTGAAATTACTTAGAGCCGAGTGGAAGAAGAAGAAAATTAGGGACATCCCTTAAAGGAAGGAGAAGGGTTAGGGTCGCCCGATTGCAAAATGAAAATGAAGAATTAAAAGGGGATCTCTGCTTCCAGGTGTGGTTCGAGAAATTCATAAAGCCAAGAGACTTTGTGTTGCTGCTAGAAACGAATCACACTGTCTGAGACCATAGAGGCTGGGAACCCGACTCGTAGGGCAAAATGTATTATAGGCACACTTATAGGGGTAGTGATTTTCTTCATATTCTTAGTAGTTTTAGTTTCTTATTTAGCACCACAAGAGCAGGAAGCAGGGGTCGAGGGAACACCCACACCTACCACTCCTAGCCAGAAAGAGGTAAACATAGGAGCCGAGAGAGCTTTGCTAGCAGAAGAAAGCCGTAGATTACATGCAGATTTGTCCAAAGGAAACTTTGGAAAGAATGCAAATGCCAAGTTGTTGTATGAGTACATTGATGCGATGGATGCGAAAGATTGTTATGTGTGTATGCAGTTGCCAGCTTCAGTAGACGAGGGTATTAGATATCATCACCTGCCATTGACGTATGGAATTTCATGTAGTTTGCTGCTTAGCATATTTTATGGGCGGAATCATTTTGAATATTTCTTTTCGAACTATGATGCTGTGCTACCGGAAGTCCCAAACTATACGCATTTGAACAAGTGGGACTATTATAAGTCAGAGGATAGACTTAGATACTTTTTCATTCCAACAAAAGGAATAGACACCTCATATGCTCATCGACACAATTTGACCTGTTCATTGGCAGAAGTAGAGAAGAAGTTTATAGAACAGGTAGAGGATAGGTATCAAAAACAGAAGCAGTTGCAGGCGTCAGGCCAAGGTAAAGTAGATTGGACGGATGAGGAGAAGTTGCATAAGACAAGGGGAAGTTATGGTCCAATAGCATTGGATGAGGTACAGAAAGGGAAATTGTGCCTTCACAGGCCAAAGACGTATTATGAAAATGTGTATGTGGGCCAAACAACTTGTGAACACACCTTCACATTAAAATATTACACCAAGGATTTCCTAAAAAGTGTGATGCAAGTGATCCCTACGGTGTACTTTGTCTGTGGGAAAAATGCTTACGTGAGGTTGCCAGATAAGTGGTATGGGACATGTTACCTGGCGATAATTTTTCCTAAGATATACCACACCGAGGACTTTGCTCTGGTGGAAGGTGGACAATTGACGAGGGTGAAGCAAGGAGAGAGTGCTGGTGCAATAGTGGGGGATGTGTTTGGAGCTGCAATACCAATGTTGGGAGTGATCTTGAACGACGTAAAAATACGGCGGTTGGCAACTGTGGTGGATGAATTGTCAATGAGTACCGCAAAATCATTGGTGTTGATTGAGGGTGAGATGTTGTCGATAAGGGCGATGGTTTTACAAAACCGTCTTGCCTTAGACGTTCTTTTAGCGAAAGAGGGCAGAGTCTGTAAACTTTTAAAGGTTCAGGAATGTTGCACGTATATTCCAGATAATTCCAAGCATCTGAAGAAATATATACGTAACATTAACGCAATTCATTATGAAATTGAGGATTTGACGCAAGAGAATGCATGGGAGAAAGTTGGTAAAGGATTTGGAAGTGTTGGAAGCTGGTCTGCCAGCCTGGGGAGGAGTTTCCTTGGATATATACTGAAACCCCTTATCATCATAGTGGCATGTGTGATTGGACTTTGGGGCTTGTTGAGACTGTATAAATGGTATAGGTCCAATAGATTGGCAAGATCGATGAGAGTACAGGAACAGAGAATGGAGAACTTGCAAGACAATCAATATCGTAGTCTAAGGGCATTAGAGATGCTCAGGCGAGGTAATGTCGCAACAAGTGCTGTGTAGCTCGGTCCCTACCTTAAAGAATGTTGGGTTGGTGGTGATGACACAGGTCATCAAAGGGGGGACTTAGAGAGCGCAACATTTAGTTAGAAATTGTAGGGGTGCACCATATTCATGAGTAATTAGCACCCGTATATATAAAGGATTATAATTATGTTTAAATGTGACACAGAGCTATGAAACCATGTGCCAGGACTCCAAAGCTGTAACGTGAAGTGCTTTGAAAGTACTAATGCCATATTAACTTAGAAATATTGTTTGCAGTGAAATATTAATTCAGTTAAAGGATGCTCGAATAGTAATTGATGTATTTAAATGCATGTTTAGAAATTCTTTATGGTATTCACATAATGACATAGAAGTGTTTAGGTTAGAAAATGCATTCTTTTTGTTTTAATGATGAAGGCCTAATGAACGGGAAGAATGTTCGCCAATGTTAGGACGTGATATCCCGAAACGTGCAAAGGCCCAGGTGGGGAGAGAGGATTGTGTAGGCCGAACTAAGAATGTTTCTTTTAACATTAAATCATGAAAATGTCTTCTCTAGAGGGTTGCTTTAGAAAATTAATTGCAAGTAGCATGGAACTGTAAATGGATTTATGCGCGTTCCTTTGCAGGTGCAAGGTTAACTAGAGATAGTAGAAGAAGGGCCCATTGTGTATGAGCGTTAGGATGGTAGTATCAGACATGGAGGAGTGACTGCGGAATTTAGGGAAGCAACTTCAAGAGGAGAAGGCTCTGGGACCCAAGGACGTTTTTCAACGAACAAGGATGAAGATGTTGTAATGGAACCTTTTTGAAAGTTAATACTTTTGAGAGGGGCGTACCCTAGGGCGTGTCTCCCTTATTGTGGGTTTTGTATTAGGGACAGCACCCCGGTGGGAGGCCAGAGCAGATGCGCATGATGGCGAAGAAAGATGCTGGGTAGGCAGAGAGCTTTTCTATGCGAGATGGGTTCTTAGGCTAAGTCCGAACAAGTGAGTGTGCTTCCTTGGAAGTCACCACGGCTGACACCTTTGTTAGGAGGGAACTTTGTTAAGTAGGGACGTTCCTTAGTATAGAGTAGGGACAGATTAATATGGATGTATTTCTTCTTTTCTTCGATGCCTACTAAAACCCAGATTATAGCAATTCTTGCTAGTCTGGTGGTTTTGGAGATTATACTCGTATTGTTTCTTAGTCAATTGAGACTTTTCCGTAGGATTATGTTTGTACTAGTGCCTGTTTACCTTTTGAACCTTTTACTGAGGTGTTTATATACACAACTGCTTTTGGCTTTATAATAAATCTTTAAACTTGACTTTTTGTCAGTGGTTCTTCGGGGAGTGCAATGGGGATGGTTCGAATTGATACTATTCTGTTGAAAGAGATTAGCTTCTACACTCTATGACAGGTAAAAAGGTCTAGTCGACCTGTGGCGGGATTCTAGAAATATTATTCGGATTCTAGAGATGAAAATCCCACCTTTCCAGTTATTAGTTGCATAAAATAATAAGCTGCAACTCTGGCTCGTTACATAAATTATTGACAAAGCTTCCAATTAAAGCCCTCATGACACTACCACAATATTGCTGCTCTTGCGTTTTCAGAAAGAGAAGGGAAATCCAGAAAGAAAATTACTCTCTTTAAAGGGTTTCCCTTCCCCCACAAGGCTCACCCGGCATGACGTCATGCTGTAACTTATTGACTACTGAGAAGTGAGCAGTGTGGGCAGCGCACATCCATGTGCCTGCTGGCTCCAAACGGGTCTCTATCAGGCTGTTTTGTGCCCTGGCACTTTTTTCCTGACTGCAGTGACAGCAATTGCAGTCACTGCAGTCCTGTAAAAAAAGGGAGAGCCTGTGCCAGGCACAAAACAGAGCCCGATAGAGACCCTTTAAAAAACTGCCGGTGCTCAGACCCCTTGAGACCCGGCCCACTTAAAGCCCTGTTATATGTGTATTTGTGTGTGTGTATGAGATGGCATGCCACTTCTTAAGGAAGACTATATACGCTACAGGTATATAGTCTTCCTTAAGAAGCGCGTCAGCACCGCGGGTGTATGGTCTGGACCTCCAGGGTTTGTGCATCCTGCAGTGATTGCACAGGGAGACACTTTGATAACTAATGACACTCGTTTCTATAGTAACATCCGGTCTTTTCTCTGAAATGTCAACCCTGGTCTGCAATGAAGGACACAAAACACAGGAACCCTGGCCGGACGCAGGTCAAAGGGGGGGCTAGAACTAAAGTCTAACTTTACTGCTTTTTGGTATTCACAAAGGCAAGTTACTCCTAGTAGCCGCTGAGAGTCGGAGTCTGACAGATCAGGGGTACACCCCGGCCCGAGGGGGGGCACCATGCGGGCGGGTATTTCAACGGCGCTGCCGCTAATATAAGGTACTGGACGGAGAGCGCAGCATTTCATCAGCAGAGTTTATTGCAAGCTTTCCTTTCACAAGTGGGCACACTTTGTACCCGCTGAGATAAACAAGCATTGGCAAAGCTGATAGGTTTCACCGATGCAAGATCTCTTGGCTATGTCAATGTTTTTTAGACATTCAGCACAGCAGCACGGCTTAAAGTGAACGAAATGATAGCGCTATGATGCTGCCAGCGTTGACCGCGTCATAGAGCTATTATATTTTTTACTTTCAGTTATGTTGAATAGCAGCGCGGTCCCTGCTGGGCAGCGCGTCGACAAACATTGACAAAGCTGAGAGATCTGGCATAAGTGAAACTGATTGGCTTTGCCAATATTTGTTTTTGAATTTCAAGGTACCCAGACATATGGAATACAGAAGCCTCTGGAGCTCAGCGAGGGCTGTTGGGTGTTGCCAGACCGGGTCTTATGCTCTGCACGGGCAGAATCATTGTGGACAGAGTCCTTGGCTGGTCAGTATCTTGGTATGAGCCATCCCTCATGGCCGCTCTCATCGGACATGAAGTATGACATCATTACTGGAGCGGGGTCCATGGGCCTTGAGTTGAGTCATCACTCTTACCATCTTCCCATCAGTGGCGCCCCCTGCTGCTGGTAGCAGGCAGTATGACAGGACTGCTGGAGCGGGGTACCCGGGTCCATGGGCGTTGGGTTGAGTCATCCCTCTTACTCTCATCAGTGGCGCCCCCTGCTGCTGGCAGGCAGTATGACAGGACTGCTGGAGCGGGGTACCCTGGTCCATGGGCCTTGGGTTGAGTCATACCTGTTACTTTCTCCTCCTCAGTAGCGCCCCCTGCCGCTGGCAGGCAGTATGACAGGACTGCTGGAGCGGGGTACACGGGTCCATGGGCCTTGGGTTGAGTCATCCCTCTTACTCTCATCAGTAGCGCCCCCTGCTGCTGGCAGGCAGTATGACAGGACTGCTGGAGCGGGGTACCCGGGTCCATGGGCCTTGGGTGGAGTCATCCCTCTTACTCTCATCAGTAGCGCCCCCTGCTGCTGGCAGGCAGTATGACAGGACTGCTGGAGCGGGGTACCCGGGTCCATGGGCCTTGGGTTGAGTCATCTCTCTTACTCTCATCAGTAGCGCCCACTGCTGCTGGCCGGCAGTATGACAGGACTGCTGGAGCGGGGTCCATGGGCCTTGGGTTGAGTCATCTCTCTTACTTTCTCCTCCTCAGTAGCGCCCCCTGCTGCTGGGAGGCAGTATGACAGGACTGCTGGGCCGGGGTACCCTGGTCCATGGGCCTTGGGTTGAGTCATCCCTCTTACTCTCATCAGTGACGCCCCCTGCTGCTGGCAGGCAGTAAGACCGGGCTGCTGGAGCGGGGTACCCGGGTCCATGGGCCTTGGGTTGAGTCATCCCTCTTACTCTCATCAGTGGCGCCCCCTGCTGCTGGCAGGCAGTATGACAGGACTGCTGGAGCGGGGTACCCGGGTCCATGGGCCTTGGGTTGAGTCATCCCTCTTACTCTCATCAGTGGCGCCCCCTGCTGCTGGCAGGCAGTATGACAGGACTGCTGGAGCGGGGTACCCTGATCCATGGGCCTTGGCTTGAGTCATCCCTCTTACTCTCATCAGTAGCGCCCCCTGCTGCTGGCAGGCAGTATGACAGGACTTCTGGAGCGGGGTACCCGGGTCCATGGGCCTTGGGTGGAGTCATCCCTCTTACTCTCATCAGTAGCGCACCCTGCGGCTGGCAGGCAGTATGACAGGACTGCTGGAGTGGGGTACCCTGGTCCATTGGCCTTGGGTTGAGTTATCCCTCTTACTCCCATCAGTAGCGCCCCCTGCCGCTGGCAGGCAGTATGACAGGGCTGCTGGAGCGGGGTCCATGGGCCTTGGGTTGAGTCATCCCTCTTACTCTCATCAGTGGCGCCCCCTGCCGCTGGCAGGCAGTATGACAGGACTGCTGGAGCGGGGTACCCTGGTCCATGGGCCTTGGGTTGAGTCATCTGTCTTACTCTCATCAGTAGCGCCCCCGGCTGCTGGCCGGCAGCATGACAGGGCTGCTGGAGCGGGGTCCATGGGCCTTGGGTTGAGTCATCCCTCTTACTCTCATCAGTGGCGCCCCCTGCTGCTGGCAGGCAGTATGACAGGACTGCTGGAGCGGGGTACCCAGGTCCATGGGCCTTGGGTTGAGTCATCCCTCTTACTCTCATCAGTAGCGCCCCTTGCTGCTGGAAGGCAGTATGACATCATTACTGAAGCAGGGTCCATGGGCCTAGGGTTGAGTCATCCCTCTTGCTCTCATCAGTGGCGCCCCCTGCTGCTGGCAGGCAGTATGACAGGACTGCTGGAGCGGGGTCCATGGGCCTTGGGTTGAATCATCCCTCTTACTCTCATCAGTAGCGCCCCCTGCTGCTGGCAGGCAGTATGACAGGACTGCTGGAGCGGGGTACCCGGGTCCATGGGCCTTGGGTGGAGTCATCCCTCTTACTCTCATCAGTAGCGCACCCTGCGGCTGGCAGGCAGTATGACAGGACTGCTGGAGTGGGGTACCCTAGTCCATTGGCCTTGGGTTGAGTTATCCCTCTTACTCCCATCAGTAGCGTCACCTGCCGCTGGCAGGCAGTATGACAGGGCTGCTGGAGCGGGGTCCATGGGCCTTGGGTTGAGTCATCCCTCTTACTCTCATCAGTGGCGCCCCCTGCCGCTGGCAGGCAGTATGACAGGACTGCTGGAGCGGGGTACCCTGGTCCATGGGCCTTGGGTTGAGTCATCTGTCTTACTCTCATCAGTAGCGCCCCCGGCTGCTGGCCGGCAGCATGACAGGGCTGCTGGAGCGGGGTCCATGGGCCTTGGGTTGAGTCATCCCTCTTACTCTCATCAGTGGCGCCCCCTGCTGCTGGCAGGCAGTATGATAGGACTGCTGGAGCGGGGTACCCAGGTCCATGGGCCTTGGGTTGAGTCATCCCTCTTACTCTCATCAGTAGCGCCCCTTGCTGCTGGAAGGCAGTATGACATCATTACTGAAGCAGGGTCCATGGGCCTAGGGTTGAGTCATCCCTCTTGCTCTCATCAGTGGCGCCCCCTGCTGCTGGCAGGCAGTATGACAGGACTGCTGGAGCGGGGTCCATGGGCCTTGGGTTGAATCATCCCTCTTACTCTCATCAGTGGCGCCCCCTGCTGCAGGCAGGCAGTATGACAGGACTGCTGGAACGGGGTACCCTGGTCCATGAGCCTTGGGTTGAGTCATCCCTCTTACTCTCATCAGTGGCGCCCCCTGCTGCTGGCAGGCAGTATGACAGGACTGCTGGAGCGGGGTCCATGGGCCTTGGGTTGAGTCATCCCTCTTACTCTCATCAGTGGCGCCCCCTGTCTCTGGCAGGCAGTATGGCAGGACTGCTGGAGCGGGGTACCCTGGTCCATGGGCCTTGGGTTGAGTCATCCCTCTTACTCTCATCAGTGGCGCCCCCTGCCGCTGGCAGGCAGTATGGCAGGACTGCTGGAGCGGGGTACCCGGTCCATGGGCCTTGGGTTAAGTCATCCCTCTTACTCTCATCAGTAGCGCCCCCCTGGCGCTGGCAGGCAGTATGACAGGACAGCTGGAGCGGGATACCCAGGTCCATGGGCCTTGGGTTGAGTCATCCCTCTTACTCTCATCAGTGGCACCCCCTGCGGCTGGCAGGCAGTAAGACAGGACTGCTGGAGCGGGGTCCATGGACCTTGGGTTGAATCATCCCTCTTACTCTCATCAGTAGCGCCCCCTGATGCTGGCAGGCAGTATTACAGGACTGCTGGAGCGGGGTCCATGGGCCTTGGGTGGAGTCATCCCTCTTACTCTCATCAGTGGCGCCCCCTGCTGCTGGCAGGCAGTATGACAGGACTGCTAGAGCGGGGTCCATGGGCCTTGGGTGGAGTCATCCCTCTTACTCTCATCAGTGGCGCCCCCTGATGCTGGCAGGCAGTATTACAGGACTGCTGGAGCGGGGTCCATGGGCCTTGGGTGGAGTCATCCCTCTTACTCTCATCAGTGGCGCCCCCTGCTGCTGGCAGGCAGTATGACAGGGCTGCTGGAGCGGGGTCCATGGGCCTTGGGTGGAGTCATCCCTCTTACTCTCATCAGTGATGCCCCCTGCCGCTGGCAGGCAGTATGACAGGGCTGCTGGAGCAGGGTACCCTGGTCCATGGGCCTTGGGTTGAGTCATCCCTCTTACTCTCATCAGTAGCGCCCCCTGCCGCTGGCAGGCAGTATGACAGGACTGCTGGAGCGGGGTACCCGGGTCCATGGGCCTTGGGTTGAGTCATCCCTCTTACTCTCATCAGTAGCGCCCCCTGCACTGGCAGGCAGTATGACAGGACTGCTGGAGCGGGGTACCCGGGTCCATGGGCCTTGGGTTGAATCATCCCTCTTACTCTCATCAGTAGCGCCCCCTGCTGCTGGCAGGCAGTATGACAGGACTGCTGGGGCGGGGTCCATGGGCCTTGGGTTGAATCATCCCTCTTACTCTCATCAGTAGCGCCCCCTGCTGCTGGCAGGCAGTATGACAGGACTGCTGGAGCGGGGTACCCGGGTCCATGGGCCTTGGGTTGAGTCATCCCTCTTACTCTCATCAGTAGCGCCCCCTGGCGCTGGCAGGCAGTATGACAGGACAGCTGGAGCGGGGTACCCGGTCCATGGGCCTTGGGTTGAGTCATCCCTCTTACTCTCATCAGTGGCGCCCCCTGCGGCTGGCAGGCAGTATGACAGGACTGCTGGAGCGGGGTCCATGGGCCTTGGGTTGAGTCATCCCTCTTACTCTCATCAGTAGCGCCCCCTGGCGCTGGCAGGCAGGATGACAGGGCTGCTGGAGTGGGGTACCCTGGTCCATGGGCCTTGGGTTGAGTCATCCCTCTTACTCGGATGTACCACGTTACAACGCATACCATTACAACTACCTACCAATTCAACGCGACCATTACAACGCATATCATTACAACGCATAGCGCTTAGAGGTGCCGGATAGTGGTAAGTATAATTTACTATTCCAACTCCAGTCCCCGTGGACACTAGGGAAGGTGTTGGATAGTAAATTAAACTTATTCCCTATCCTAGAGCGCCCCCCAGCGCAATGCGTTGTAATGGTATGCGTTGTAAAAGTTGCGTTGTAATAGTAGGTAGTTGTAAAAGTTGCATTGTAACAGGTGTATACCCTCTTACTCTCATCAGTGGCACCCCCTGGGGCTGGCAGGCAGTATGACAGGAGTGGTGGAGCGGGGTACCCTGGCCCAGGAAGCGTGCCCTACATGGCCTGGCCTGGAATGATCCGTCCCACCACCCCCACATCAGTAGCGCCTCCTGCTGGAGACCGTCTGGAGACCGGTGTTCCCTGACTCAGAGCTGCAGACGCCCCTCTTGGCTCAACGGAGACAGGAGAGACCCCCAGTCCCTCCACAGGTAACAATCAGAAGCGGTCGCTGCATTACCACTGCCCAGGTGTGGCATGACTCCTGCATTTCGGAGCGCTCCAACATCTAATCATAAGGCCCATGCAACGCCCATGGAACACCCATTGCAACGCCCATGGAACACCCATCGCAACGCCCATGAAACACCCATCGCAACGCCCATCGTAACGCCCATGGAACACCCATCGCAACGCCCATGGAACACCCATCGCAACGCCCATAACACCCATCAGTGGAGAAGTGTGGCTCAGGGGTTAGAGGCGGCAGACCCAGAAGCTGAGATCGGCCCTGGACCAGGGTTCAATTCCCCGCCTCGGCGGGTCTTGGGCTCAAAAAATTCCACGGACTCAATAATTCTCGCTCCGGTGCCTTCTCAACTCATGGGTTCACACTCTGCGACTCTGGGCAATAGCTTGCTTAATCTCCACAACGGCCCCTCGTGGCGGGATGCCTGGCTTTCACCTTGTGGATACCCTGCCGGGGTTATCTCACAGGGGAATACCAGGACGGGTTCCCTAAGCAAGCGCCGGGAAACCCTTTGTGGGTAGCTGTGCGCTATATAAGCTCAAATACATTACATTTACATTTACATCGTAACGCCCATAGAACACCCATCGCATCGCCCATGGAACACCCATCGCAACGCCCATAACACCCATCGCAACGCCCATGGAACACCCATCGCAACGCCTATGGAACACCCATCGCAACGCCCATAACACCCATCGCAACGCCCATGGAACACCCATCGCAACGCCTATGGAACACCCATCGCAACGCCTATGGAACACCCATCACAACGCCTATGGAACACCCATCGCAACGCCCATGGAACACCCATCGCAACGCCCATGGAACACCCATCGCAACGCCCATCATAACGCCCATGGAACACCCATTGCAACGCCCATGGAACACCCATCGCAACGCCCATAACACCCATCGTAACGCCCATAGAACACCCATCGCATTGCCCATAGAACACCCATCGCAACGCCCATAACACCCATCGCAACACCCATGGAACACCCATCGCAACGCCTATGGAACACCCATCGCAACGCCGATAACACCCATCGCAACGCCCATGGAACACCCATCGCAACGCCTATGGAACACCCATCCCAACGCCCATAACACCCATCTTAACACCCATGAAACACCCATTGCAACGCCCATGGAACACCCATTGCAACGCCTATGGAACACCCATCGCAACGCCTATGGAACACCCATCGCAACGCCTATGGAACACCCATCGCAACGCCTATGGAACACCCATCGCAACGCCTATGGAATGATCCATTGCACATAGTAAGGCAACGCAGCCATTTACGATGTAATCCTTCACTCCAGATTTGTGAAGCCATTCAAGGCCACGCATTGTGTCTTAGCATTGTGTCTTCATGAATCTGACTTAGAGACTTGTGTCATGCATGTAACACTAAGCGTGCCACAAGCGTGATGCAGGCCTCTCATAAATATGCCCCCAGTTTCTTCCGTATGTGAATACCGGGTGAAATACTGAGAAGAATAACCTGGGGGTTGAACCCTGAATTTGCGATTCTCCCGGTGTTTCCTACAATTTCCGGAGTCCTCAGGCTTCCATGCATTAGACCCGGTAACTCCCTCAGTCCGTCCCTCCGAGGCGCCGAGTCCTCTGGTACTAGAACATTTACAGGAGAGTGTGTAGGCACGGCGCACAGCACTGGATTTATGGTGTGGATGTTTTATAAAGGGTGCTTAAGTTGAGGATGAGTTTTTGAAAAGTTTTTGGGTGCTCCAGCAGGTGACGTAACTGTCCTAGAACGCCGGGAAACTATAAAAGGGTTGAGTGCATTACCTCTGGTGTAAATGCATCCCTGCAGTTGGGCACTCAATAATGGTTCATTGACTCCAATGAATATAAACGACAAAGTTCAAGGTTAAAGTTCACTTTTGATTTTTATCGTTTTTTTTAAACTGATACATTCTCAGTTGTTCATTATCCAACTTTTCTTAGGTTTTTAGTTTCATGGTGAACCCAAGATTTTTAAGCATACGAGCTCCAATGCATTTCGAGCCGGGGGGCCCTTTGTCAAGGAGCACTACAAAGAAATGCAACAAAACGGACTCATCAATGTCTGAAAAACATATTCATGATACTATATAACATATAGTGTAATGCTGGTGAGTGCAAAAAAATGCATGCTCGGTGATTGAGAGCAACGTATCATGCTGTGAAAAGAGAAAAGAAAAGGGTGGTGAGAGGGTGTATCAAATGGCTAAGGGAGCAGTGGGTGAAAGGTGGGGTGTTCGGGTGGGGTGTGGTACTTAAGCTAAAATCGGCGATGGGGCATGCTTTGTCGTTTATAGTGGACGTTGCGAAAGGTGGTGAGGCTGCTGAAGTAATTAAAAATCGAGTGACATGCAAGGGATGCAAGAGGTGTCAATATCTCGTACGAGCGAGACTTACGATATTCTTCAGTTTTCCACGGTTAGCGGTGCCTAAAGGAACCAATAAAGCGATCAGTGAGCGTTACCGCCGGCTATCAACAGACGCGCGGTGGTGGTTTAAGAAAGCAAGCACTTACGCGGTGTGCTCGAAGTTTAGTGCAGAGTCCCGCAGGAAGGGTTAGACAGGCGACCGGAGTCCGGGAAGTCTCCGTGAAGTTCGTGAACGGGTGCTCTGTGAGCGTTGTGATCGTGAAGGCAGGGGTGGTAAACATAAAAAACGGACTATGGGGATGCTCGTTCCTGAGGCGGCCATTATTAAGAGGAGTGAAACGTCAGGGAAAAGAGTGGTGAATATATGAGAAAATAGTGGGTGAACAAGCAATGTGGGCCAATAATGGTGGCAAGGTGCATAATATGTACCCGGAGGGTACTACAGATAACAGCTCAATTCCAAACGATCATTGAGGCCATGAGGCTTCATGGCCTGGAGTCTGTAAATCCAGGATGTTTCTCTTTGGAGAAGCGTCTTATTAGTATCTCTTCCTTCTGTGTTCAACACCATCTCAAGAACAAGAAACTTAAGTTGTGCTACGTTGTGGTTCGCTTCAAGAAAATGAGCAGCGATGCTGGATTTTGTGTTTTTGGTTCTAATGTTAGATTTGTGTTCATTAACACGAGTTTTAATCTTCCTGGTTGTTTTTCCCACATAGATCATGCCACATGGGCATTTCAACAGGTATATTAGGTTGCATGAGTCACATGTAGCGTTAACTTTCAGTTTGATTTCAAATCCCCTCATGGGATGGTTGATTGTGTTGCCTTTTATGATATTATTGCAGTTGTTGCAATTGTAGCATGGACGGGTACCTGTATAGGTGCAGTGTTCAGGAGTCTTTTTGAATAAAGCTTCTTTGATGTTCTCTGCTCTAGTATAGGCGAAGATGGGTGCTTCTTTGAACAAATCACCGAAATCTGGTTCGGAAGACAGGATGCGCCAGTGTTTCATTATTATGCTTCTGAATGCTTGACTGGCTGTGGAGTACCTGCTGACTAGTACTAATCTTGTGTTTTCCTTTTTCAGGGTGCCCTTCAGGGCTTCCACACGGGAAATGGTAGATGCACGTGATATGGCTTCATCTATGGTTACTTTGGGGTATCC
This sequence comes from Lissotriton vulgaris, assembly GCF_964263255.1. Classification (NCBI taxonomy): domain Eukaryota; kingdom Metazoa; phylum Chordata; class Amphibia; order Caudata; family Salamandridae; genus Lissotriton; species Lissotriton vulgaris. The sequence continues at coordinate 1,788 of NW_028255763.1, read as the reverse complement.
TCGTTTGCTGAACCTTTTTGCCATGTCTTCCATTTGTTGGATACTTGTTTCTGGATCAGATACAACGCGTTTAATTCTTAGCATCTGGCTGAAGGGAAGGTGTTTTTTCAGAGAATTTTGAGGAAAGCTGGAGTGATGCAGGGTGTTATTGCGATCCGTGCTTTTGCGGTATAGGTCTGTTTGTAAGCCCTGATCTGTGGATCTTATAAGTACATCAAGGAAAGTAATTTCTTCATTGCTGATGTTCCATGTGAGCTCAATGCGATGATCTTTAGAGTTAAGGTCTTTAAGGGCAATTTCTAGGTTTTTTTGAGAGTCTTTCCACACAAAAAACAGATCGTCTATGTAGTGTGCGTAAAATTTCAAGTTGTTGGTCCAGTTGCTGTCAGAGTAGATGTGGTTGAGTTCGAAATTGCCCATGTAGATATTGGCGTATGTCGGTGCTGCGCAGTTTCCCATGGCCATCCCATGATACTTAATTAATGTGTTTGCGTGAAGCTTCTGGTTAATTCTTCGTTTGGAAAGGTATAATAATTGTTTAGCACATTGCTCCTTGGTCCTGCTTGTAGTGGCTTGTGATAGATCTTCATTGATGAGTGCGTAGATGCGTTCCGTTTCTTCAGAACCAAATGCCAATAAGCTGGCTCGTGCTTCAGTGGACTTGGATATTTCATCATATTGCATTTTGCAATTGTGTAGAAGGTTGGCGTGCTAGAAAAAGCCTTACTACAGAGTGACATTACGAGTCAACTGCAAACTTTCGTCTTAGAATTAATGGTATTCACTCTTTACGACAAAAACTGAGGTGGAGTTACGGATGGTCAATGACGAGAAATGCCTTTATTTTTCTGTGAGTGCCGCATTCTGCAGCATGCAAAAAAAGAGGAAAGCACCTCTTGTGATGTTTTGGGCAGGAAGGTGTCCCTACCTGTACAAAAACAACCAACACCTATAACGCAGACACCCTAGCGCCATGGTCAAGGGTGCCTCCGTTGGTGCACGGCAGCCCATTGTGCACCAGTGCAGGGGAAAAGGACAGGAATGTGTCATAACCTGTAGATACAGCACATTCCTGCCGTTTCCTTTTGACGCAGGGCAGCGCTGCTGTGCGTCAAAATATTGTAAACGAGGCCACAGTGCGTCTGCTGTGGAAGACAACAGGGGTGCGTCATATCTTAGGAGATACGGCACCTTCCATGAATGCAAGAAAAGTAAATATGGCTCTGAACGTGTCCTTGATTGTTATCATAGATGCAGCAACTTTATAGACTATTACATGAAACATAAGAGGTGCTTAACTCAAGTATATCAAAGTGCACTCTCATGTGACAGAAAAAAAAAGAGGTTACTACAAATGTAATATTTGCCTAGGATCAAACAACTCAGAGAAGCAGGAAAGCCGGCACCGGTTCCAGGCCATCGGGTTTCACATTTTGAAATTCAGCCACCAGATGTATCTCCCTCCCTCTCCCCCTCCCTCTGCCTCTCACCCTCTCTCTCTCTCTCTCTCGCTCTCTCTCTCTCTCTCCCTCTCTCTCTCTCGCTCTCTCTCTCTCTCTCTCTCTCTCTCTCTCTCCTGTCTTCCTCCCTCCCCCTCTCTCTCTCTTTCTCTCTCCCTCTCTCTCCCTCTCTCTCTCTCTCTCTCTCGCTCTCTCTCTCTCTCTCTCTCTCCCTGTCTCCCTCCCCCCCCTCTCTCTCTCTCTCTCGCTCTCTCTCTTTCTCTCTCTCTTCTCTCTCTCTCCCCTCCCTATCCTCTCTCCTCTCCTGTCTCCCTCCCCCCCCCTCTCT
>NW_028255762.1:0-4000 GCF_964263255.1 Lissotriton vulgaris | reverse complement strand
GAGGGAGGAGCCTGCAGGGAGAGCAGCCCAGGTGGCTTCAGTGTGGGCGGGCGGGCGCTCCTGGGACAGGTAGTCCTGCGCCTCCGCCTGCTCGCAGCCCTGCAGGTTTCGATAGTGAAGTTTCCAATCCGCTTTTGTGGTAGTTTTAGACCAGCTTCCCGGGCGACGCGGGACCCGCGCAGCAGGTATCGCTAGGTGCAGGCTCAAGGAGAGGGAAAAAAGGTCAGTTCCGCCGCCTCGGACAGGGTGCTGCCAAGAAAACACTGAGCAAAATATCCCACTGGTATCCCAGTACTGTTGTCTTAAGAACGGACAAATGAGGGAGGAGCCTGCAGGGAGAGCTGCCCAGGTGTCTTCAGTGTGGGCGGGCGGGCGGGCGCTCCTGGGACAGGTAGTCCTGCGCCTCCGCCTGCTCGCAGCCCTGCAGGTTTCGATAGTGAAGTTTCCAATCCGCTTTTGTGGTAGTTTTAGACCAGCTTCCCGGGCGACGTGGGACCCGCGCAGCGGGTACCGCTAGGTGCAGGCTCAAGGAGATGGAGAAAAGGTCAGTTCCGCCGCCTCGGACAGGGTGCTGCCAAGAAAACACTGAGCAAAATATCCCTCTGGTATCCCAGTACTGTTGTCTTAAGAACGGACAAATGAGGGAGGAGCCTGCAGTGAGAGCTGCCCAGGTGGCTTCAGTGGGGGCGGGCGGGCGGGCGCTCCTGAGACAGGTAGTCCTGCGCCTCCGCCTGCTCGCAGCCCTGCAGGTTTCGATAGTGAAGTTTCCAATCCGCTTTTGTGGTAGTTTTAGACCAGCTTCCCGGGCGACGCGGGACCCGCGCACCGGGTACCGCTAGGTGCAGGCTCAAGGAGAGGGAGAAAAGGTCAGTTCCGCCGCCTCGGACAGGGTGCTGCCAAGAAAACACTGAGCAAAATATCCCACTGGTATCCCAGTACTGTTGTCTTAAGAACGGACAAATGAGGGAGGAGCCTGCAGGGAGAGCTGCCCGGGTGGCTTCAGTGTGGGCGGGCGGGCGGGCGCTCCTGGGACAGGTAGTCCTGCTCCTCCGCCTGCTTGCAGCCCTGCAGGTTTCGATAGTGAAGTTTCCAATCCGCTTTTGTGGTAGTTTTAGACCAGCTTCCCGGGCGACGCGGGACCCGCGCAGCGGGTACCGCTAGGTGCAGGCTCAAGGAGAGGGAGAAAAGGTCAGTTCCGCCGCCTCGGACAGGGTGCTGCCAAGAAAACACTGAGCAAAATATCCCACTGGTATCCCAGTACTGTTGTCTTAAGAACGGACAAATGAGGGAGGAGCCTGCAGGGAGATCTGCCCAGGTGGCTTCGGTGTGGGCGGGCGCTCCTGGGACAGGTAGTCCTGCGCCTCCGCCTGCTCGCAGGCCTGTAGGTTTCGATAGTGAAGTTTCCAATCCGCTTTTGTGGTAGTTTTAGACCAGCTTCCCGGGCGACGCGGGACCCGCGCAGCGGGTACCGCTAAGTGCAGGCTCAAGGAGAGGGAGAAAAGGTCAGTTCCGCCGCCTCGGACAGGGTGCTGCCAAGAAAACACTGAGCAAAATATCCCACTGGTATCCCAGTACTGTTGTCTTAAGAACGGACAAATGAGGGAGGAGCCTGCGGGGAGAGCTGCCCAGGTGGCTTCAGTGTGGGCGGGCGGGCGGGCGCTCCTGGGACAGGTAGTCCTGCGCCTCCGCCTGCTCGCAGCCCTGCAGGTTTCGATAGTGAAGTTTCCAATCCGCTTTTGTGGTAGTTTTAGACCAGCTACCCGGGCGACCCGGGACCCGCGCAGCGGGTACCGCTAGGTGCAGGCTCAAGGAGAGGGAGAAAAGGTCAGTTCCGCCGCCTCGGACAGGGTGCTGCCAAGAAAACACTGAGCAAAATATCCCACTGGTATCCCAGTGCTGTTGTCTTAAGAACGGACAAATGAGGGAGGAGCCTGCAGGGAGAGCTGCCCAGGTGGCTTCAGTGTGGGCGGGCGCTCCTGGGACAGGTAGTCCTGCGCCTCCGCCTGCTCGCAGCCCTGCAGGTTTCGATAGTGAAGTTTCCAATCCGCTTTTGTGGTAGTTTAAGACCAGCTTCCCGGGCGACGCGGGACCCGCGCAGCGGGTACCGCTAGGTGCAGGCTCAAGGAGAGAGAGAAAAGGTCAGTTCCGCCGCCTCGGACAGGGTGCTGCCAAGAAAACACTGAGCAAAATATCCCACTGGTATGCCAGTACTGTTGTCTTAAGAACGGACAAATGAGGGAGGAGCCTGCAGGGAGAGCTGCCCAGGTGGCTTCAGTGTGGGCGGGCGGGCGGGCGCTCCTGGGACAGGTAGTCCTGCGCCTCCGCCTGCTCGCAGCCCTGCAGGTTTCGATAGTGAAGTTTCCAATCCGCTTTTGTGGTAGTTTTAGACCAGCTTCCCGGGCGACGCGGGACCCGCGCAGCGGGTACCGCTAGGTGCAGGCTCAAGGAGAGGGAGAAAAGGTCAGTTCCGCCGCCTCGGACAGGGTGCTGCCAAGAAAACACTGAGCAAAATATCCCACTGGTATCCCAGTACTGTTGTCTTAAGAACGGACAAATGAGGGAGGAGCCTGCAGGGAGAGCTGCCCAGGTGGCTTCAGTGTGGGCGGGCGGGCGGGCGCCCCGGGGACAGGTAGTCCTGCGCCTCCGCCTGCTCGCCGCCCTGCAGGTTTCGATAGTGAAGTTTCCAATCCGCTTTTGTGGTAGTTTTAGACCAGCTTCCCGGGCGACGCGGGACCCGCACAGCGGGTCCCGCTAGGTGCAGGCTCAAGGAGAGGGAGAAAAGGTCAGTTCCGCCGCCTCGGACAGGGTGCTGCCAAGAAAACACTGAGCAAAATATCCCACTGGTATCCCAGTACTGTTGTCTTAACACCTTAGCTGCGTGTAAACATCCCTCCCCAGTGCTGCGCTGTCCATTGGAACCAGTGCTGAATGGACGTCCAATGGTCGTGCGCAGCACTGGGGAGGTAGCGCTGCTGACGACCGTTGGCCGTCAGCAGCACTTAAGGGGTTAAGAACGGACAAATGAGGGAGGAGCCTGCAGGGAGAGCTACCCAGGTGGCTTCAGTGTTCGCTCCTGGGACAGGTAGTCCTGCGCCTCCGCCTGCTCGCAGCCCTGCAGGTTTCGATAGTGAAGTTTCCAATCCGCTTTTGTGGTAGTTTTAGACCAGCTTCCCGGGCAACGCGGGACCCGCGCAGCGGGTACCACTAGGTGCAGGCTCAAGGAGAGGGAGAAAAGGTCAGTTCTGCCACCTCGGACAGGGTGCTGCCAAGAAAACACTGAGCAAAATATCCCACTGGTATCCCAGTACTGTTGTCTTAAGAACGGACAAATGAGGGAGGAGCCTGCAGGGAGAGCTGCCCAGGTGGCTTCAGTGTGGGCGGGCGGGCGGGCGCTCCTGGGACAGGTAGTCCTGCGCCTCCGCCTGCTCGCAGCCCTGCAGGTTTCGATAGTGAAGTTTCCAATCCGCTTTTGTGGTAGTTTTAGACCAGCTTCCCGGGCGACGCGGGACCCGCGCAGCGGGTCCTGCTAGGTGCAGGATCAAGGAGAGGGAGAAAAGGTCAGTTCCGCCGCCTCGGACAGGGTGCTGCCAAGAAAACACTGAGCAAAATATCCCACTGGTATCCCAGTACTGTTGTCTTAAGAACGGACAAATGAGGGAGGAGCCTGCAGGGAGAGCTGCCCAGGTGGCTTCAGTGTGGGCGGGCGGGCGGGCGCTCCTGGGACAGGTAGTCCTGCGCCTCCGCCTGCTCGCAGCCCTGCAGGTTTCGATAGTGAAGTTTCCAATCCGCTTTTGTGGTAGTTTTAGACCAGCTTCCCGGGCGACGCGGGACCCGCGCAGCGGGTACCGCTAGGTGCAGGCTCAAGGAGAGGGAGACAAGGTCAGTTCCGCCGCCTCGGACAGGGTGCTGCCAAGAAAACACTGAGCAAATTACATATATAAGGGCATGAATCTGGAAAATGCACTTGGAGCTCTAAACGCCACAAAATAAGCTGACAGCA
>NW_028255761.1:0-57436 GCF_964263255.1 Lissotriton vulgaris | reverse complement strand
GTTAAAACTGTGGGGGCGCTAAAATCCTGTACAATGGGTCTCCCGCGGTGTCTCTGAATGACCTGTTCTTCACAGACACGGTTGCTCCATACGCTGCTCCCCGCTCTACCTGCCACCTGAAGTGCTTGTGCCTCCTCGCCTCGTTCTTTTGCCTGCCATTGCCTGCCTCGAGATCGCAAGTAGCCATTAACGCTAGACTGCCTGAGATGCTGGAACTTTGATGAGCATTGTTTTACCGTAGCGCTCTGTTTGCCTAACTACGCTGTAATTTACATTTTAAAATTGCTGCTCTCTGTCTAACTAATTGCTGCCTGATTTCACCGGTGCCACTGCCATCTGAATCGCGTTATCGATCTCTGTGCCCCAATCCGGTTTCGATTTTGGCTGAGGCCATTTTGAGCTTGCTGTTGTTGTTGTTGCTTTCTGTGCCTTCCCTGCCCAGATCCCCGCCTCCCAGCTGACCATCCCTCGCCCCTCCCCCTCTTCTATCCGCATATGACAGATGTTTCTGCGTGCAGCGTTCACGCGCAGCGGTCGCGCCCCATGTGCGCCAAAGATAAGCCCGTCTACGCCCGTCCGCACCTGGACCGCGCCCAGCGCCAGACCCCCTGGCCCCTGCAAACCGCACTCCTCCCGCATATCGTATGACGCCGCCACCCTCTCAGCCCTTAACCCCGGACGCACACCACAATGCTACGAAACTGTCCCAGGACGTACCCACAGTCCCTTCACCTGCCACTCCTGCAAATTCACCAGCATCAAGACCCATACCACATCCACTAACCCCATACACAGCCACCTGAAGTGCATCCTGCTGAACACCCGCTCAGTCCACAGACACGCCACTGAACTCTGGGACCTACTCGACACTACATCACCGGACGCCGCCTTCCTTACTGAAACATGGATGAACGCATCATCAACACCCGACATCGCCATAGCCATACCGGACAATTATAAGATCATCCGAAAAGACCGCATCGTCCAAACAGGAGGAGGCATCGCCATAGTCCATAAGAACACCATCAAAATCATGACCAGCTCCGACGATAACCTTACAACCGCCGAACACCTTCACTTCCAGATCCACACCGACCCTAGGTCCACACTCAGAGGCACCCTCATCTACAGGCCTCCAGGAACCCGCAAACAATTCAGCGAAGACATCACTGACTTCATCAGTCCACACGCCCTCGCCTCCGAGAATTACATTCTACTAGGAGACCTCAACTTCCACCTCGAAAAGAAAAACGACAGCAACACCACCACCCTTCTGGACAAACTGGCCAATCTCGGACTCAAACAACTTGTTGACACCCCCACCCATGTAGCCGGACATACGCTCGACCCAATCTTCACCTCCAGCAAACACATCTCCTTCGATCGCACCACAGCTCTCCATTGGACGGACCACAGCTGTGTTCACTTCAGCTACAAAACCACCTCGACCCACAACCCCCCACAACCTATTCCCCGAAGAAAATGGAACAAAATCACCACCGACCAACTCCTCACATCGCTCAACCAAAACCCACCCGCCCTCTCATCGGACCCAAACCAAGCTGCCATCAAATTCAAACAATGGATCACTCACAGCGCTGACGAATTAGCACCCTTGAAAAACCATCACACCAAACAAGACAAAAAAAAGTCCCCCTGGTTCAACGATGACCTTAAGAAATCCAAGAAGCTCTTGCACATATGAAAACGTGGATCACTGAATTCTGGAATATAAATAGGGGAACAGCTTCATCAGGTATTACGTGGGATGCATTTAAGGCCGCAATAAGAGGGGAGACCCTGAGCTATACATTGTATAGAGATAGACAGGAAAAAATTAAGATACAGGAAAAGATTAAAGAATTGGCAGATTTAGAAGAATTACTTATTGAGGCGATAGTGATGCAAGACTCACTAGAAGAAATTATATTAAAGACGGAAGTAGTCAAGTCAGAAGCAATCGAAAACATTGCGAGGAAGGCCTCCAGTAAGTTCCTTGCCAATAAAGAGAAATGTTATGAGTACAGCGAAAGGGTAGGACATCTGCTGGCAATTATGAATGAATGAATGAATGAATAACTTTATTGTGTGGTTACTTAAAACCATTACATTAAAACCAAAGTATAAAATTACAAAAGTTAAAACCGAAAATGTTTCTGCAGACAGGTTACCAGAGTTCACCGGACACACGTGGTCAGGAACCTGGGAGGGCTGCCCGGTATCCTGCGACGAAGTCTCTATTCCTGCGTGACCTTGGCAGCCATCAGCTCGGACCGAGTCTGTTGTATGAATTTTCCGAATGAGGCCATCTGTTTTACTATGCTCAAGGTGTATAGATGGTAAATTGCTTCCTTAGCTGTGCATGACCCGGCGTCCTTGAGAATGGGCCTGAGGTAGAGGGTGCGGGGTGCACGTAAGGCAGGGCAGCAGAATAGTAAGTGGGTCAATGACTCGCGTTTATAGTTACAGAGTCTGCATTCCCGAGCTCCCGTGTCTACATTTCCCGGGTGGTATAGTTCTTTGAGCGGCAGGGGGTGCAATCTGTAGGCAGGGATCTTGTGGAGTGCTGTGAGGCCCACGGCCTGCGTGAGGTGATTTCGTGGATTATGCACAGTGTGCGGCAAGCATAGGGACTCATGAAAGGCTTTTTTCGTGAGGGATTCCAAATCCAGGTCCCGGAAGCATGCACGCACTTGCTTTTTTATCGCATGTTTGATGGACGTGTAGTTGACAAAGTCTGGGTTCCACGACTCGATCGCCAGCTTCAATTGCGTCGTGGCTGATTCAATGGCAGCTGACCAGGGGTTCCCTGGTTCAGTAAAGATATGTTTCAGGATGGCCTTCAGTGTGTTATCGCGTGCCGCAGTTGTGAGGTAGTAGTATTTACTTAGAGCTGCCATCTCTTCCAGCGTTTGTTGGTTAAGGGAGAATTCCAGGCGAATTAGAGTGTTTCTTGTACATTTCGGTAGATGGTACAGTTTCTTGTAAGCCCCGCAATGAATTTTTTCCAGCTCCTTATTCAGTTTACCTGGATACGCCTGTTGTGAGTAGTTTAAGGCCGGCATTAACTTGGCCTTGAGTACTCTATGGATAGCAGTTGCTGATGGGCTGTGTAGTGAGGCTTGTAGTTTACATAGGGCAAAGGTGATGGACTTCCCTTTACCCTGAGTTTTCTTTAGATGGGTGCCGCACGACCCCGATTCGTGGAAGCAGACCCCTAGGTACATGTATTTCTGGATGCTGTCCAATGTCAAGTGGCCGAGGCTCCATTTTGCTCTTTTTTTTGGGGATAGTGCCCGAAGATGACTATTTTTGACTTGGTCGGGTTTGCTACCAGCCTGTTTTTGTTGTTATATATTGCCAGAGCGGTGAGTGCCTTTTGCAGTCCTGTTTTTGTATGATCCAGAATTACAAGATCATCCGCGTACTGCATGAAGTGTATTTTGGTGGCCCCGATCTTTGGCGTTGCTAAGGCGGCCCCAGACAGGGCTAGCTCCATGTCTGCTGTATATAAATTGAACAGCAGGGGCGCCAGCACGCACCCTTGTTTTAAGCCACGGTTCGTGTCTATCTTGTCGGTTGCAGAGTCATTTGAGAGTTTAATTCTTACCCAGGTGTTTTGATACAGGGATTGTATTGCTCTTAGCAAAGAGGGGTCGATGTTCCACTGGGCCAGCTTTCTCCATAGGATGGTGCGATCTACTCCATCGAACGCAGCTGAGTAATCGATGAAGCAGGCAAATAATGGGAGGCTTTTGCGTAGCCGTGCTCGATTAACTAGGTAGGAGAGTGCTGTGATGTTGTCTACAGTCGAGGACCCTGGTCTAAAGCCGGTTTGACAGAATGGCAGAAGATTTTCTTCGCTTACCCAGTCTGTAAGGTCATTCAAGATGGCACTTGCGTAGGCTTTACCCTCGATGTCCAACAGGGCGATCATGCGGTAATTTTTAGGGTCCGATTTGGGCCCTTTCTTATGGATTGGTTGCAAGAGCGAGCCTCGCCATGAGTCAGGCACAGCCCCCGAAAGCCAGCAGTCGGAAAATAAGTAGGTCAGATTTTCGGACCAAAATTCAATGTTTGATTTGAACAGGTGGCCTGGGAGACCGTTGGGGCCCGGTGCGCCGTTTGCTCTGATTTTTTTAAATATTTTGGACACTAGAGTTTTTCTGGGGGGAGGCATTGTATCGGTGATTATGTCCGGGTTCACTTTTAGTGAGAGTGTGTTGTATGACTGGGTGGTTGGTCCTTCTTCATTGTAGAGCGCTGTTACGTGAGAGACCCAGACTGATGACTCAAGGGAGTTTTCTCTATGGTTTGTGCCTCGGCCAAGATGGCTAATGTAGCTCCAGAACTCTTGTGATTTACCAGGGCTCAACAGATCGAAGATTTTCAGCCACTGTGCCTCGCATTGGTTGCGCTTTGCTGCCCACACTTTTTTGTAGTGGATCTTTTCGGCCTCCTGCAGTTGAATTTTGGTTTTGGTTGTGCGGTTTTTACTGTGGGCTTTTCGTTTTTTGTTTAAGTCCTTTGCACTTGTTTTAATTTCTGCGTTGAATCCGAAGGCCGTCGGAGGGTGCCAGTGGGTTGCCCTTTGTTTGTCCCCACATACTCGGAGTTCTGCCGCTAAAGTCGAGGTGATTCCATCCCATATTGCTATTGCCTCCTGGTTGTGTTTGTGTTTGCACGGGGGCCAGCCTGCCCACGTGTTTGCCCAGTTGTTAAAGGTTGCGATGGCTACCTGTCTCCATTTAATTCTTCTGGGCAGCTTTATTAATTCTTGGCCGTCCGATGCCCCAATGCAAGCTGGCTTGTATCGTGGTTTAACTGACAAGTTCATAGTGATTGTTAGAGCTGCATGGTCGCTGTCATTGCGTTGATGAACCATAAAGTTTGTCATTTTGTCTTGCAGTTTGTCGCTTAAGATTATATAATCGATCGTCGTTTGATTGTTGTACGTGTGACCGATCAAGGCTCCCGGGGTATTCTTTAAGAGCAATGTGTGGGCCGTTGCCAGTTTGTAAGCTTTTAAAAGTTCATTTAATACTTTGGTCGCCCCGCGCTGTTGATTTTGTTCAGTGGAGACCCCTACGTTATGGATGTTGAAGTCACCGAGGATAATGCTGTCTAATGATGAGTGGCGTAGTAGCAAAGTTTCTAATTGGTTTGAGCAAGGCAAAGCTCGGCCATGGGCGAGATAAAAGAAATAAAAAAATGGTCAGGGGTGAAAACAAATAAGGCTGAAGAGATCAGAGAGACCTTTAGGGATTTTTATGAGGCTCTATATGATCAGGGCCCACCAACATCAGACGCTGATATTCTGAATTATCTTGCAGAGACTCCACATGTGGGATTAACAGAAGAGGGGAAGGAGGAGCTAGACCAACCATTAACTTTGATAGAAATACAGGAAGCCATACAGAAACTCCCATCGGGTAAAGCCACTGGGCCGGACCAGATTCCGGCCGAATTCTACAAGACTTTTTGGGGGGTGATAGGGGAAGATATGCATAGGACTCTCGGGCTGGCACAGTAGGGCTTATCAGTCCCCCCCTCTTGGACAGGGGCAGATATTATAGTTATACTAAAAAAGGATAAGCCTCCAATAGAACGCGGGTCTTATAGACCAATCACGCTTATGAACGCGGACGCCAAAATCTTTTCCAAATCTTTGGCACAGAGATTGAGTAGGATTATTGAGAGTTTGGTGATCGATACACAGCATGGGTTTATACCAGGAAAGGGGACCACCCAACATACACGTCAAATGATCACTATATTCGATGCTGTGGGAGTTGCAGGGGACCCTGTCGCAGCAGTTTTTCTGGATGCAGAGAAGGCCTTCGACAGGGTCTCCTGGAACTAACTGTGGAAGGTGATGGCTTGGGCTGGGATTGGCCTGGGGTTTATTAAAGCAATTCAAAATAAATTTACCTATGCGGAATTTCTATGCGGTAAAGTTCAATAAGAATAACTCAATCAAAAAATGAGAGGCAGAGTCCGTGGCATCTGAGTTTATAAGGGTTTTATTCCATAAAATGGAATTGGTTCGAACCATGGTATCATGTTCCATCACCACGAAGGTTCAGGAAGGGATAGACAATGCTTTATTAACAGAGTACAATATATATAGTAAATGCATACAATGGTGATGGATACAGAAGGCGTAACAGCTGAAAGAAACGAGATAAGAACACATGTACGTAACAGAAGGCGTGCACGAGGGCGTACACGGAGGTGTGCGCTAGAAACGTCACGTGAAAATGTCATAAGTGGGTGGATTCATAGAGGAATCCTGCAGTGTCAGCAGAAATATATGGCTGGATGCGCACGCAGGCAACATGACGTGTGATTGACGTAGAACTGGAGGGTGAAGGGGACTTGACATTTAGCACTATATGGGGAGACAGAAGTCGGGGGTGTCAGAACAACCTAAACCCAATCGTATCTGATATCTTATGTTTGAGGAACTGTATTATCTAGAAGCAAAGGTCTCTCGGGCAGAGGCTATTCTATACTGACGGCTAGTGCATGCATATGTGACTACGTGTCTACGTGTAATGCGAGGGGCCATGGGCCTACCATGGTAACGGGAGCCATGAATTTCTTGCATAGAGACAGAAAGGCCGGGCCCTTTGCTCTGCAGCTGGGGAGATGTTTACCTAAATCACTAGACAGGAATGTATTTTGAGGAGCGGAGCAGATAACTTGAAGGCAAAATACAGTCTTGGCAGGCAAGCAGGCCGAGCCGGGCACCGCTCGCCGCGCAGGGAGTAAGGCAAGGGTCATGGATGCAGACCCAGGCTGCAGCTATCAGAGGCTGAAGGCAGAAAAGGCTCAATGGCAGAAATCAGGGCCTAGCTCGCTAGAGCCAGGAAAACGTGAAAGTGCACCATGTAAAGACGGTGGCACAGCATACTTAGGAACAGAATTATCGATCCATCCATGGTGGATCTGAAAGAAGACATGTTAACGTTGGACGCAAATGTATTTGCGTCTTCATAGCTGGTTGTGGAGGGAACATACATGTACTTGAAGCACGTACATGGAGCCGTTGGGGTCTACGTTAGGGGACACAATTGACCATAAAATTTCATATTACCTCATTCCCTCCTTGTCCCCTATGGACCCTTCATGATATATCGATCTTCATTAATCCGTCAATTTGTTCATATAACATCATTTGCTCTTCCTTTTTCGGGCGAGATTTAGAACGTGGATTTGGATGGGGAATACATAATGTGGCACACAAGCCGCAAATCGCTGGCCCACACTGTAAACATAGGCAACAACTGAATACTATGAGAAGGGCTATTCCGAGGAAGGATAGGACTTTCCATCCCCAGGCTGATAACACGCTCCAGAGCCAACCGGACCATGTCCAGGTGCCTGGGTTCTGATGTATCTGACTTGCAATCTTGTGGAGTCGGGTTATGGCTTTATATACTGATGGTGCATTTTCTGGAATGAAAATACAGCAACTCGATCCGATGACTCTACAAGCTCCGCCCCTATCGGCCAAGATGACGTCAAGAACAAGACGATTCTGAAGAACAACAAGTCTCATAGCAGATTGTTCCTCGGTCAGGTTGCCTAGGGCGGAAGTAGTCTCATTCACTGCTGCTTCAAGGGTTCTAGTTAATTTACGTATCAGTTTACTATTCGAGACAGTACCTAAATAGGGAAAGAAACCTTTATTAAAGTCTGTGTATTGCTCCCATGCTGTTTCAGTATAGTCGACAATCGGGAGATCTCTCTGGGGTCTATTGTGTACTAGATGGGAGTCCCTATGATAATCAGGAGGGGCTAGGAAAACAGGTGGCAGAAGGAATGCAATGTAACAAGTACCATCCCAATTTAGGGGTAAGCGTATATATGCTGTATGACCACAAATGAAATGGGAATGACGGGAAGCTTTGAATGTAGACTTGCCTTTATCACTGAATTCGATCACAGTAGTACATCTACTATGACCTAGGTGTACTGAACCATTCTTTCTGACACATAATTCACCTTTGACTGGTAATACTGACATAGCGGGCAAGACTGGTTCGGCTTCGGACTGGACATTCAGAATCATGAGGTTAAGTGTAAAATTACCTAATCCATATACTTCGTTTTCTAGATCAGTCCCTGTCCTTTGGGGAAGACCCTCCTTGTCAGGGAAACATACTTTATGCAAAACTGTATTCAGATTTCCCCATACCCAATTGCCCTGGTAAACTATGGAGTCAGAATCTAAAGAGTTCATTAAACTAAACCATGCACCACAGGAACCATTATGTGTGAACGGGTACGGAAAGAGGGGCAGAACTCCCTTGTATGTCTGATAGGGAGGGAGTCGGCCACATATCCAACAATTTGTAGCATTGCTGGTCTGATGGGAATGATGTAACATACTGATGAAAGTATTGTTGCGCAGCGCAAGTCGGTATGATAACTCGTGCGGGGGCAATTCACTGAAAGTATGCTCGGTAGTGTTATTTGAAGAAGAATGTGCACATGTGAAAATAGGAAAGTACATGTGTAGCAATATGCTTGCAGCAATAATCATAAGACTCAGAAAAAACATAATCAATAATGTCACAATGCAGTGACTACGGAGAGATTTACAATATTTCTTTTTCTTGATCTGTTTCTGTCTATCTCTCTCTCTATTGGGGTCTAACTTGTACATGTCAGGAACCTGTCTAACCGCTTCACCTAGGGGAGGACTTAAACAATTAAACTGTCTGACTTGCTAGACCTCAACTTCATACGAAATTTTTGAGAAGGAGTTTTTTCTACCAAGGGGAGTTTAGTATCAGTCTCTGGAAGGGGGCAGGGCTGGGAGTCTGGTTTTGGCGGCAGTCCATGGTATTTCTTAATATGAATCGAGTGGAGCCAGCCTTTGCGGCCCTCCACCTTCACTGCTGTCCTTGTTGTGAGAAGAACAAGCTTCGGCTCCTGCCAGCGGGGCTCCAGCGGATTCCTCCGATCGAAATTCCGGATAAGTACTAGATCTCCAGGGACGATCTCGTGTGGCTTCACCTCGGTGTTGTCGGGAAAGGCTGCAGCTACCTGTGAACGACATGATTGTAGTGCAGACATCAAGGAAGCAAGGTAATCTGTCAGCATATTACAGTCAACATCTGTGATTTTACGAGGCAGAGGCGTCCCCCACATATTCGGCGGCCTACCAAAGACCACCTCATACGGGGATAGCCCTGTTCTTGAATGTGCTATCATTCTCATGTAAAAGAGTGCAACTGGTAAAGCTACTATCCAGTCAACGCCTTTCTCTCTACATATCTTGGCAAGGCGAATTTTCAGGGTCTGATTATGTCTCTCTACGAGACCTGCTGCTTCGGGATGTCGGACACAGTGGAACTTCCACTGATAACCTAGCAGGAGTGATACATGCTTCATAAGCTCGGACGAGAATGGCTGACCATTATCGGAGTACACGATATGGGGCAAACCATACCTGGGGAAAAATTCACGAACCAGCTGCTTGGCAGTGGTCGGAGCAGTGTAATCTGGGACTGGATATGCTTCTGTCCAACGGGAGAGTGCACATACAACTACGAGGACATATTTGAATCCTCGACAACGTTCCATCTGGATATAATCCATCTGGAGGACTTCAAAAGGGTGATCGGGAGGATGAAATCCACCTTGCTCTACGGGAATGCCTTTACCTGGGTTGAACTGACAACAGATCATGCAAGTACGCACTTTCTGTTTTGCTGCTGCTCGTAAATGCTTATTGAACCAAAGGTTTTGAATACTGTCTAACATGGCTTTTTCTCCTAAATGTGCAGGACTATGTACTGTGTTAATGATAACTTGAACCATAGAGTCGGGGAGAAACCATGTGGCTTTCCCCTTCGTCATCCATCCCTGTTCTGTCTGGATCCCTCCTAGTTCAGTCCATTTCTTGATTTCGTCTGGTGTAGCATGTGTCTGTATGTCAATTACATCTAGGGCGGGATCCCCAACTGTCATGCAATGTGTCGGTGTCGGGACTATTGTCTTTGTCAGGTCAGTTGCGTGAGTATGAGTCTGAGCTGTATACTTGGCTGTACGATCTGCCAGGTCATTACCCTGGGAAATGGTATCTGTGATTTTCGTATGTGCCTTGCACTTCATGATGGATATCGCTGTAGGCAAATGTATTGCGTCTAACAGAGCTTGAATGAGGGGTCCGTGCTGGATCTTGGCACCGTGAGAAGTCAAGAAACCTCTCTCTCGCCAGAGTACACCGAAGTCGTGTACGACTCCGAAGGCATAACGTGAATCTGTGTATATGTTAACTTTCTTATTCTTGGCTCGAATACAGGCTTGAGTCAGAGCAATGAGCTCTGCTGCTTGAGCTGACAGGGTGTCAATACGATGTGTTTCTATGACTTCAGTTTCTGTCGTGACTGCATATGCGGCCACTAACTCTCCTGTACTTGTTCTCATACATGAACCATCCACGTAAAGTGTCAGGTCTGGATCTGGTAATACAGTGTCTGTCAAGTCTTGTCTGGGTTTCGTCGTAATGGTAATGACTTCAACACAATCATGTGCCAAAGGGTCTGTCTCACTTAATGGCAGAAGTGTAGCAGGGTTCAGTGTATTGCAACGTCTGATTTCTATGTGTGGCTGAAACAATGTCAATTCATAACCTGTCAGTCGTGCTATAGTCAAGTGCTGAGTCTGTGTTCGGTTTAAAAGAATTTCCACGGAATGTGGAACTTGTACTGTCAATTGGTGTCCTAACACTATGGAATCACTTTGTCTGATTGCTAGAGCTGTTGCTGCAACTGATTTCAAGCACGCAGGCAGCGCCTGGGCTACTGGATCTAATGTACTAGAAAAATAAGCGCACGGTTTGTGTGAACCTGCTTGATCCTGGGTGAGTACTGACAATGCAGTACCTTCGCGTTCTGTGACAAAAAGTGTAAAAGGCTTGCTGTAACATGGTGTTGCTAAAACTGGTGCTTGACATAAGGCTTTCTTTAATTCGTCAAAGGCTTGTGTATGTTCCTGAGTCTAAGGGAGGACAGTCGAAGACGCTGCCTCCTGGGTTGTCAACTGTATGAGTGGCTTGGCTAGAAATGCATACTGAGGGATCCATTGTCTACAGTAAGAAGTGAGGCCTATAAAGGCCCGTACCTCCTTTTGTGTCTTGGGTTGTGACATGTTTACAATTAACTGGATACGGTCAGGTGTTAGCTGTCTTCCCCCTTTGGACAGCAAGTGCCCAAGGTAAACCACTTGCTGAACACAGAATTGTAGCTTCGAAGGAGACACCTTGTGTCCCTTGTCCGCCAGGAAATGTAAAACAGTCAGTGATGCTCGTTCACATTCTGGTTCACTACGGGCGGTGATCAATAGATCATCGACATACTGAAGTAGGGCAGTGTTGTCAGGCATGTGAATACTGTCAAGTTGTCTTTTCAATGCTTGGCTATAGATGCTGGGGCTTTCTGTGAATCCTTGAGGTGCGCGTGCAAATTTGAAGCTTCGGCCATTTAAACAGAATCCAAAAAGATATTGGCTTTCCGGATCAATTGGGACACTAAAGAAGGCGTTCTTCAGATCAATTACAGTAAAGAACGTTGCCTCTGAATCAATAGCTGTCAATAATGAAGAGATATCTGGAACCACAGGGTACTGTGGTACAATGCATTTGTTCAATTCTCGTAAATCGATCACTAATCGATAAACTGGAGGTGCATTTGGATCAGTACGTTTAAGAATTGGAATGATAGGGGAATTACATAGATTTGAGTCGGTTTCTACAACCACTCCTTGTGCAATGAGCTCGTCAATGATTTTCAGTAAAGCCACTACAGCATCTGGTGGTAACTTGTATTGTCGAATGCGTGGTAGTACTACTCCTGGCTTCAGTGTGACGCGATATGGAGTGATGTGCATACAACCTACATCTGTGGGGCCTTTCGCCCATAAATGAGCAGGAACATTCTGTAATCTGGGATCAATATCTCTCAACACATAGTGACCCTTAAAGTCACGCAAAAACAATCTTACTCCTTCCAGAGAACAACAAATTACAGCTCCTAAAGCTTTCAGAGTCTTTATACCAAGTAAGTTTTCTGGACATGATTTCGTGAGCAATAAATCTGTAGTGCGAGACAACGGACCAACTGAAAGGGGAACTGGTTTCGATACTTCATTTACAATAGGCTTTCCTGAAAATCCAAGGGAGACATTCTGTGAGCCTGAGAGGGGTGCCCCTGGAACCTCGTCGTGACTGATTGTTGTTCTGCTTGCCCCTGTGTCAATCAAAAACTTTCTATCCTTTCCTAATACTTGACTATGTTCGTAAGGACCCTCTTGATCCACAGGAACCTCAATAAGAGGCAAGCCAACCTCCCTCTCTAGGCTGTTTCATGTGTATCGCTGGTAATCGGGATAATCAGTTTGTGCATACTGGTACATCTGCTGAGTTGTATGTTGTGTTGCGGCAATCGGTTGTGACTGTGGTACCGCTACGGTCTGTACTGTCTGTTGTGGAGCATGCATAGGCTGTACATTCTGTGGTACGTGTTGTTGAACCTGGTCTTGTCTTGGTTGACGTGGTCTTTCTTTAGTTTTACCTGTAGATATATTGTGTTTCAAAACTGCACAATCGTTTACATAGTGACCTGGCTGTTTACAATAGTTGCATGTCCCTTTAACAGGAGCTGCTGAATTATTGGACTGTGTCATGCCCTTTTTCTGACCTTCAGCTAGAACTGACTGAGCAACTAGCATGTTCATTTTCGTATCTTTCATACGTCTTTGTTCGTGATCATGTTCTTCTCTAATTCTGTTCTGGTGGTACTGTAACATTTGTAACATTTTTGAAGGCGTGTTTGCTTGCCATGTGCTCTCGACTTTCAGTACACGATTCTTAACTTGGGGCAGAGAATTCTCGACTAATTTAGATACAAAAAGGTGTGGGTATGACTCGCTACTTGCTTTCAGGCCACTATTAATAATAAAACATTTCTCAAATCGGGAATAGAAATCACTAGTGTCTTCATCGGGTTTCTGTTTGCAGGCTGAGATTACATCCCAGTCCTCCTTTTTAGTTGCTAACAATCGTGGCAAGACCTGTACTATCAATCCTGGTAATGCTTTAGTTTTGTCCCCAAGACCCAAACCTGGGGTTCTAGTCGTTTCTTCATTTTCTAATGCATCCCAATCTATCTTTTGCTCTCCCACCTCCCATTCTTTTTCTTTCAGTTTCTCGTAAATACCGGCAGGCAGTAAAACTTTCAATATTTTCATAATGTCGGGATAGGTATAATCTCCCATTAGTAACATGTCTTTTATTTCACGGTGGAAACCTACAAGGTCTTTATCATGACTGGGCACTATTTTCTTCATTTCTAACAATTCCATTTTAGTTATAGGCGTGTATACATACACACGTGTAAGGGTGTTATCATTATTCCTGACTGGATGTACTTCTCGCAAGGGATTTTGTCTGTCTATGTAAAACATTTTTCTTTCTGGGGTTGGAGCTGAAGCAAACTGTGGATTCAGGAAGGCACTATATCTGTGTCAATGTTCTAAAATTACTTTAATTAAATCGGTACCCAGGCCTCTCCATTTATTCATGAGTAACTCTACTAGTACATCAGGTAGGGGACCTGGATCAGAATGTTGGCTCTTATACAACGTAAGGAGGTGTTGTATCATGTACATACCAGCTAGTCGCTGTTCGTCTGGGGAAAGATTCAAAAATGTTTGCGCTAATGCGTCATCATTATATTTATCAGAATTTTCAGCCCATTGTACTGCTGACCTGGCTAATTCTTGTTCATCCATGGAATTGAGTACATGGTACCCCATTCGTTCTTGAAGTACTTTATCGGTGGCCTGAAATAGATGTTCAGGAGTCATCGGATTTGACATAGCAGAGTGAAAAAGTCTCTTGCTTTCTGGACGTATCATTTTATTAAAAGGTCTACCCTTTCCTACATATGCTATTGTTTCTGTATGTTCTGGCTCCTCCTCCTCTGAGGATTCATTCTTGTCATTATCTGCTTCATCTTCAGCTTTCTCTCTTTCATGAAATACTGTTTTTTCTTTACGAATTTTTCTGTACATGGCCTCTATACATTTCTTTTTATCATGTTTTCCGTCTGCAATATTCTGACCCCATGTAGTTAGTACCTCCATCTCGTCTTTATTTACACCAGGCTGGTCTCGTTCTCTTATGAAACAGTTTATGAGGAATCTTAATATTAAACCTTGAGTGTCTACTTTCTGGTGTGCCATGGCCTCGTGAATACATTCCTGATCCTCCCCAGTCTGAACAAAATGATATATCCTGTCTAGATAATCCGCCATTCCTGGAAATAGAACTAAAAAGTTTGCAGCACGTCTTATACGTATTGAGGCTAATAACATGCAACCATCTTTGCTTGGTATTGGATCATATCTACAGTCTGTAAGATATTCTTTAAGCTTTTCAATTGTGGCTGGTTTCGGAGTACGTTGCATTGCTAGTTCTCTGACAGTTAATCGCTGTACTGATGGCGGGGTACGGTAACCCCCTGTAGCACCTCCTGTAGTGAAGGTGTGAGCATGAACTGGCTGTAGGGTCGGTACCTGCTGTAACTGGGTTAGAACCTGGACCGTGCCAGACCCAAAAGGATTAAGCGGATTAATAGGGGGACCAACAGGCACGGGTGCGGGAAGCGGTGCAGGAAGGGTCGGTTGTTGCGGACATGGGGGCTGATGATCAGGGGGTGGTACAGGTGCAGGTGGGACATTAGTATATTCGGGAGCTACGTCATCTAGATAGGAAGAAAGGAAAATATCTGCTGCGGTCTTGTGACGTAATTTAGTCGGAACCAATGGAGGGGGCAGATTTTTCGGTGTTTCCGGGGTCGCCTTGGGCAGGCCCTCGGCCAGGACTGGATACAATCCTGTCATAATGGCATTACTCCGTCTATCGTGTTGTTCCATTCTAACTCGTTCTCCTTCTTCTAGTAGTTCCTTTTCTTTAGCTTTTTCAGAATCCTCTCTACTTTTCTCTGCTTTTCTGAGTGCTTTCTCTGTCCGTCTGTGTGATTCTTTACGCCATAATTCAATGGCATCTTTCTGTGACTGTCTGGCTTTCTTTTTCCATAATGCTTCCTCTACTCTCATGATGCACTCGGCATCCCATGTCCCTGTAATGGGCCATCTCTGATTCTCTGCTAAATCCTTAGTGTAATCCACCCACAAGTCGAGATATAATACGGCATCTAAGCCGTGCTTGTGGTACATAAAATATCCGGGAGTGTTCCTGGGTGGGATGGGAACAGCTTCCTCGAGTATCCCTTTTCTAGTTCCTATCTGTCTCAGTTTAGAAAACAGTGGCATTCTGAACCTTGATACTTGATACCTGATACTTACTCGGACTTGGACACAACTAATACAATAAACACAGTAATGAAGATCAAACAATCACTCATACCACGACATTAAAACACATTAAAACATTTCGGAACCGACAATAACTTGATAGCTGGATACTTGATATACTGCTAAACAGTACAGATACACTGCTAAACAGTGCAGACCGGGTCTGTGTACCCAAACCCGTCTTGACCGGACACAAATTAATGCACCCGTCTAAATGCGTCCCCAGCAACGGTACTCACCGGGAAGCACGGAACGGAAGGCCTCGGAAACTCGACACTGGACTGGACCGGACTGGACTCGACTCGACTCGTGACGTAGGTACTTCGGAACTGGTGGGCCTCTAGACACCTCGGACCTTGCTCTCTCGGCTGGGCTCTGGTCGGGATCCTCCGCACTCCTCACCGCCTTGTCTGGGTGTCGATCGCAGCCTCAGTCACCTCCGTTGGCCTGAGGGAGATACAGGAAATCCTGCGGGTACGCGTAGTTGTCCGTCACGGCTGTGGCAGGGGGCTAGGCCTGCAACGCACCGCCGGCGCGTAAGGTGGGGGAGGGGTCCCTATTCGGGCGCCAAATTATGTGGTAAATAAATTTACCTATGCGGAATTTCTATGCGGTAAAGTTCAATAAGAATAACTCAATCAAAAAATGAGAGGCAGAGTCCGTGGCATCTGAGTTTATAAGGGTTTTATTCCATAAAATGGAATTGGTTCGAACCATGGTATCATGTTCCATCACCACGAAGGTTCAGGAAGGGATAGACAATGCTTTATTAACAGAGTACAATATATATAGTAAATGCATACAATGGTGATGGATACAGAAGGCGTAACAGCTGAAAGAAACGAGATAAGAACACATGTACGTAACAGAAGGCGTGCACGAGGGCGTACACGGAGGTGTGCGCTAGAAACGTCACGTGAAAATGTCATAAGTGGGTGGATTCATAGAGGAATCCTGCAGTGTCAGCAGAAATATATGGCTGGATGCGCGCGCAGGCAACATGACGTGTGATTGACGTAGAACTGGAGGGTGAAGGGGACTTGACATTTAGCACTATATGGGGAGACAGAAGTCTGGCGTGTCAGAACAACATAAACCCAATCGTATCTGATATCTTATGTTTGAGGAACTGTATTATCTAGAAGAAAAGGTCTCTCGGGCAGAGGCTATTCTATACTGACGGCTAGTGCATGCATATGTGACTACGTGTCTACGTGTAATGCGAGGGGCCATGGGCCTACCATGGTAACGGGAGCCATGAATTTCTTGCATAGAGACAGAAAGGCCGGGCCCTTTGCTCTGCAGCTGGGGAGATGTTTACCTAAATCACTAGACAGGAATGTATTTCGAGGAGCGGAGCAGATAACTTGAAGGCAAAATACAGTCTTGGCAGGCAAGCAGGCCGAGCCGGGCACCGCTCGCCGCGCAGGGAGTAAGGCAAGGGTCATGGATGCAGACCCAGGCTGCAGCTATCAGAGGCTGAAGGCAGAAAAGGCTCGATGGCAGAAATCAGGGCCTAGCTCGCTAGAGCCAGGAAAACGTGAAAGTGCACCATGTAAAGACGGTGGCACGGCATACTTAGGAACAGAATTATCGATCCATCCATGGTGGATCTGAAAGAAGACATGTTAACGTTGGACGCAAATGTATTTGCGTCTTCATAGCTGGTTGTGGAGGGAACATACATGTACTTGAAGCACGTACATGGAGCCGTTGGGGTCTACGTTAGGGGACACAATTGACCATAAAATTTCATATTACCTCACTTTGTATATGGGACCAACGGCAAGGATAAGGATTAATAAAGAATATACCGAAATGGTAGGGATAAGACGAGGTACACGCCAGGGGTGCCCCGCCTCACCTCTATTATTTGATCTATATTTAAAGCCTATTCTACAGAGGTTTACTAGCAATAACAATATAGTCCCGATTACACTACACAATATGGAATATAAAGTGTTTGCCTATGCAGACGATGTAGCAATCATTACATCAGATCCAGGGAAGGCCATAACGGAAATTGAGGAGGAGGCTGTAAAATTTGGTAGAACTTCGGGGTATTCAATCAATAAAGGGAAGACTCAAATTGTACAAAATAATAACACGGTATATCAGGACACTAGGATAGTATCTGAGGCAATTTATTTAGGGATTAAAATCACTACGGACTTGGATAAATTGGTTGAGTTGAATATGGTGCCCTTAATAACAAAGGTGAAGAAAAACACCGAAAGATTGCATAACCTACACTTGACATTAATGGGTAGAATAAATGCTATAAAAATGATTACCTTCCCTAAATTTCTTTATATGTTTAGGGCCATCCCGCTTTTTTTCGAACACAGTTGGTTCACCAAAGTGGAAGGCATGCTAAACAAATTTATTTGGGCGCATGGGAAAACGAGGAGAGCTTATAGGCACATCACATTACCGAGAGAGAAGGGGGGATGGGGGGCCCCAGATCTCAGATTATATTATTGGGCAGCAGCTTTGCAGTACTTTCAGTGGATGATAGGCAGAGGGTGCCAAGAACAAGACCCGGGGGATGGAGGAATCAATCTCAAAAATGTATATACTGCACTAATGGGAGGGGATGCCCAGAATGCCTTCTTAAATACAGCTGATTTTACCTACTTTAGGCACACGACATTCAAGACTCTGAAAGCAGCGTATAAGGTCTGGAAAGCAGTATCTGAAATACTAGGATTGGGGAGATTTAATAGATATACTCGACTTTATACAAACTCTTCACTGCCGGGGGACATATTCAGGGACTCAGTTATGAGGGAATGGGAGGAAAAGGGTATCAGGAAAATAGGGGATATTTACGCTCAAGGAGGCATCCGTTTATTTCAGGAGCTACAAACAAAGTATAAGCTAGATGGAAGGAGCTTTTTTAAGTATCTACAACTCAGAAGCTATTTTATGAATAAAAAGGCGGGCACACTGGGGTTTGGGGAATGCAAAATAATGAAATATGTACAGCGTGGCCATTACTGTACGATCCGACAGCTGTATGCTGAGCTGTATATATTGAAAGAAGATGACAGGGGAAAGTATGCTGTAAAATGGGGGGAGAAAATAGGCTCGTCACAGGAGAACTTTCAGGATTCACTGGATCTAGGCCGCACGGTCTTATGCTCGGCCACCCTCCAGTCACAACATTACAAAACGCTGTTTTCACTTTACTATACCCCTGCTAGAATAGCACAATGGGGGGGCACGTTGGGAATCACCTGCCCGAAATGCGATTCGACTAATGCGGATCTAGTCCATATGTTTGCTGAATGCCCACAACTATACTCTTTAATAGCGGCAATAAAGTCTTTCTTAGGAGGTACACTAGGAATCCAAGTACTATTGGTTCCAAAACTGATACTGCTTGGGCTGATAATAGAGGAAGACGGTCATTACATAGAATTTTTGTTTGTTGCTATGGCAGTATTGCGAATCTGTATTGCTAAATCATGGCGGGATAGAGCTCCGCCAACCTTTCAAACTTGGTTAGCAAGGTTACTCTCCACATATAATTTGGAAAGCGCAATATATGGTAGGAAGGGGCGGAGAGCAAGAACATTAGGCTGCAAGATATGGCAACCTATAGAATTATGGAAAACTAGAATGGGGAGGGTGTAAAACCTAAGATATGTTACTTGGTTCTGATTTCCCCTTCTCATAAGATTTCAGTTACCTCATTACTTTTCTTCCCTTTTTCTCTCCTTCCCTGATTTAATTTGTAAAATGCGACTTGAAATCCTTTTTTCTTTTTTTCTCTCTTATCTTTTTGTTGTTTATGTATATGTTGGGTTTACGGATCTTCAGAAGTAATAGGATATGTAAGTCAGCTGTAAACAAATGTGCTGTAAATATTTATTTTTCTTTGTTGATAATGTTGGTATATACAAAAAACTTTTAAATAAAATTAAAAAAAAAAAAAAGAAATCCAAGAAGCTATGCCGTACTCTCGAGAAAACATGGAGAAAAAACCCAACCACCGACAACATGACCACCCTCAAGGCAGCCACCCGCAAACACCACCAGCTGATTCGATCCACCAAGAAATCAGCATTCAAGAATCGACTGGACAAAAACGCCCATAACAGTAAGGAACTATTCAACATCGTCAAAGAATTCACCAACCCCACCGCAGCCTCAAACGACATCACTCCCTCCCAAGACTTCTGCGATTCGTTATCCTCCTTCTTCCACAACAAAATTGCCAACATACATAACAGCTTCAAAAACAGTTCCAACAAACAATCCTCTCCACCCCCCTCAGAGCCTAAACCGCCCTCTAACAACCTCAGCGCCTAGAACCCAATCACCACTGAAGACACCATCCGCCTAATGAATTCCATCCATTCTGGCTTGCCAACCGACCCATGTCCCCACCACATCTTCAACAAAGCAGACTCCATCATCGCACCCCATCTCCGTGATGTCATCAACTGCTCCCTCAACTTTGCTACCTTCCCTGAAAGCTGTAAACATGCCGAAGTCAGCGCCCTCCTGAAGAAACCCACAGCAGACCCCTCTGAACTTAAAAACTATCGCCCCATATCCCTCCTCCCATTCCCGGCCAAAGTCATTGAGAAAGCCGTCAATAACCAACTCGCTGCCTTCCTCGAATCCAACAACTCCCTCGATCCCTCACAGTCCAGCTTTCGAGCCAAACACAGCACCGAACCCGTCCTCAACGCAGCAACAGACGACATCCGAACACTACTGGACAACGGAGAAACAGTGGCCCTCATTCTACTCGAACTCTCCGCCGCCTTCGACACTGTAGGTCACAGCACCCTCATACAACGCCTCAGCAACATCGGCATAAAAGATAAAGCCTTGAACTGGATCATCTCATTCCTAGCTGGGAGAACTCAGAGAGTCCGACTTCCCCATTCAAATCAGAGGCCACCGAAGTCATCTGCGGTGTACCACAAGGATCATCACCTAGTCCCACCCTCTTCAACGTTTACATGAGTCCACTCGCTTCCATCGCGCGTCAACACAACCTTAACATCATCTCCTACGCTGACGACACCCAGCTGATCCTTTCCCTCACCAAAGACCCCAACACCGCCAAAACCAATATCCACGAAGGCATGAAAGAAGTAGCCGTATGGATGAAAAATAGCCGCTTAAAACTTAACTCAGACAAAACGGAAGTACTCATCCTAGGATCATCCCCCTGTGCCTGGGACGACTCATGGTGGCCTTCGGATCTGGGCTCAGCACCCTTACCCACAGACCACGCACGTAACCTTGGCTTCATCCTAGACTCCTCACTCTCAATGACCAAACAAGTCAACGCCGTCTCATCCTCCTGCTTCAACGTACTTCGTATGCTCAAAAACATCTTCCACTGGATCCCCGCCGAGACAAGAAAGACTGTCACCCACGCACTGGTTACGAGTCGACTAGACTACGGAAACACCCTCTACGCCGGAATTACAGCCAAATTACAGAAAAAACTCCAACGCATCCAAAAAGCATCAGCGAGACTCATTTTGGACATCCCTCGCCAAGATCACATTACCGGCCACCTGAAAGACCTCCACTGGCTTCCCGTCAACAAGAGAATAACATTCCGTCTCCTCACCCACGCACACAAGGCTCTCTACAAACTAGGGCCCGAATGCCTCAACACTCGACTATCCTTCTATCCACCCACCCGCCAACTAAGATCCTCCAATCAAGGCCTCGCCGCAGTTCCGCGCATCCAAAAACCCACCATGGGAGGTGGATCCTTCTTCTACTTGGCGGCCAACACCTGGAACTCACTCCCCACTCACCTCCGCCTTACACAGAACAACATCTCATTCAGAAAAGAACTTAAAACCTGGTTATTTGATAAATAATGAACCCCCTCCCCAAGCGCCTTGAGACCCTCTGGGTGAGTAGTGCGCTATATAAATTCTTGAACTTGAACTTGAACTTGAATAGGGTCACTTAAGTAAATTAGAGGGGCCTCGCGCATTCACTTAAGTAAATTAGAGGGGCCTCGCGCATTCACTTTTGGCACAGGGCCTTGCAAATCATAGAACCGGCCCTGCCGGCCCCAACCCTTCCAGCCTCCCGGGAATTCGCCTGATGCCCGCTATAGCCAGTCCGGCCCTTGCCACCTGTTCTGGACTGGTAATGCACAAAGTGGGATATCTTGTCATAGTTCCAGGGCTTTAAATGGGCCGGTACTCACTTTTCATCCTTTGAGTACCGGAATTTCAGGGTGCGTCACACAGTGATTAACAGCGCAGGGTCTATTGATCCTCACCAGTTAATCCTTGTAGATGTTTGATGCAGGGCCGACTGCCAGCCCCATGCTTAATTCAAGATGTGTAAAGTGTTTATATATATATATATATATATATATATATATATATTTTTTTTTTTTAGCAAATCGAGGGGGTTTATGCTACACAGGAGTATGGAACGCAAGAGGCGGTGTGAAAAGGCAATCGAGTTCTGTGTTGACACAATTTTACAAGGGCAAATTATTATGCTGCATTCAGTTTCCCTCAGTGCCCATAACAGAGGGAGAGAAAATGAAAGGAGAAACAGGTGAGGGAGAAGAACGAAAGTGGGGAGAGCGAAGAGAGAGTGAGCAAGAGCTATCGATATAACCAAAATTGACAAATTTGATAGTAATAACATTTATGAACACTTGATGAGACGCTGTTCAATCAAACAATAGGCAGGTCTGCAAGATATCAATGAATCCCCCCTTTCCGCTACTATGAACTTTATAGATGTGATACACTTGCACCCAAAGTAAGCCTCAATCATGCTTTAAATTGGTCCAGCTGCAGCATGGTGCATTTCATTATGTGTCACTGGTTTGATTGTAGAAGCACTAGTGTTTTGTTTAATTATGTTTGCAACTGGAATTGTGCAGCCGGTAAGACCAAATAGTGCGGTAGATTTGAATACATTATGCAGCATGCAAGGGCAAATTTACGCAGCCTAATGCAGCACATTGTATGCTAGAACGAACTCATTATTTTGTCATTTTTAGGTCGAGCATTCAAGAGCTCTTGTATATACTTTGGTATATACTTATATGTTTATGTACTTTGTGGGCTCTGGAGATCAGCCCTAGGACGTGTCTGCTTCTGCTTAGGACACTTTTTTTCTGTTCAACTGCATCTAATTAACTGTCTTGATAGAAAACGACCAGTAGTTGTCAGTAAAATACCAGAATTCCTTTCTGCTTGTTCAACTGCCTCTATTTAACTGTCTTGATAGAAAACGACCAGCAGAGGTCAGTAAAATACCAGAATCACTTCAGCATTCTCTAGATTCCAGTCCATAGAAATTGTCTTCCACAAGCACCCGTAGACCATACTATTTTTTAAAAATCTTGCATTTTCAGTGATATGACCACCGAAGGAATAAAAAAAGAGTTTTGGGCTATACCATGTCCTGCTGACAGGCAATATTACTCTCCATGTGTTCCCATTCCTTGCGTGTCACACAGTTTGATGATTACTTTCCCTCCATGTTAAAAAACAGTAGATATTTCGGCACCCAGGCTAATGTGTTGCATAACTAAATACATATAAGATCCCAAAGGCGAGACCGATTACCTTGCAAATGCTTGTTACATATGGTAACACTGTCTAGGAAAATATTTCACCCTATTAATATCAGTTTAATCCCCAGATACAGTAACGGGAAACTCAAAGATGACCAGTAGACCTTTACACAGGGCCTTGCACTGCCAGGAACTTGGGCCATATTATCAGTCAGTCAAAAAGCTTTTATTATCGGTTAAAAACCATATAAAAGACATGAATATCACATCATATACAACAATACTATATACAAATAAGTTAATAATTATAAAAAAGTTCATAAAAAAGTTCATAAAAGACCTCAAAAAGCAGCGTACTTAAATTTGTAAACAAGCATTGGTGTCTCTGACTCTTAGACAAGTTACAGTCTGACCCACCACGCAAAGTAAGTGAAAAGGGGGCCACCCGTATTATATCTTTTTAAGACCCTTTAGAGTTGCACTCCTTCTGAACCACATCGACAGAAGAAATTTTGAAGTGGCAAGAACAAACATAAAGGACGTGTCGGATTTGAAGAGTCTAAAGGCCTCTCTGTGGTCCCTTATGCCTCTAGACCAACAACACTGGACTAACCATTTGGTTCTTGCCCTAGAGTAAGAGGGGCAGAAGAGCAGAACGTGAAGATCTGTCTCTCTGCTAGCCTCACATCCTGGGCAAGTACTTGCAGGGAGTGGTGTTTTTGACCACTTGTCTGTGGTTTCCCTTAAGGGAAGTGTTCCATGCCTAAACTGGATGTAAAGTTTTTTAGCCAAAGGTGGCTGAATATGGTCTAAGAATCTTTCAAAGGAAGGGAGGGTCTTAATCTCTAGGAAGGTATTAGTGAGCCTGCCCTGGGACGGGTTTGATAATAGGAGAGCCCTACCATGCTCTTTCAACGCTATGATCAAAGCTTTTCTAGAGAGCGAGGAGCAAGCCTCCTCAGGGGAGGACCACAGGTCCCCCCTGCCCAAATTCTGTACGAGGCTTTGAATGTACTTCAGCCATGGGATCCTACCCGGACCCCCTCTGGCTAGCAAGTCCCGCAAGTCTTCCCTATAGCTCTCAAGTTGCGGGGAAGCCCATAGCTGTCTCCAATAAAGCAGGGGGCGATTTGAAACAACCTCGTGTATTGGCGCCAGACCTAAGCCCAACCTCAAGGGGACGAGGGGAGTGCTCTTGGGAAGACGCAAAAGGCGTCTTATAAAACTGTTCTCAGTAAGGGAAAGAGGGGCCACACTTACATGCCCTCAGCGTTCTGCACCATAGAGTGTACCACCTCTTGCCTGCGCCTTATAGATTCATACAGGCGATCCCGGGAGTTTGAGGGAAGATTCACTATGGACTTTTAAGATCCCGCCTGATGACTGGGCGAGTTTCAGGTTGGCTTTAGCACTCTGCGAACCCCAGTTCATTTTATCATTGAGGGTGACCCCCAGATAATCAAAGGTTGAGACTCTATCAAGAGCCGTTCCATTCAGATGTGGGTGGGGACAGTTCGGATGGATCGAGTTATACACCATGTATTTCGTTTTGGCGAAATTGATTTCCAAGTTCCTCAGTTTACAGAAACTGGAGAATGCTTCCAATGTGCGCTGGATACCCCCCAGTGTTTTGGACAGTAGGAGGGTATCGTCAGCGAACATTAACGCCAGGATTTTCCTCCCAGCTAGTGTAGGGGAGTCCAGATTGTTCTCTCCCAGTAAATGGGCAATGAGGCCATTGAGGAATAGGGAGAAGAGCGTAGGCGTTAGTACACATCCTTGCCTGACTCCCCTTTCCACTGGGAAAGGGGAAGTCAGTGCCCCCCTACCCAAACCTCACCCTTGCGTACATGCCCATATGCAGCCGCTTAAAACGCTAGCACAGGTAAGCCGGAGCGCCCATCTCGGTAAGGATGACCCAGAGCTTGTCCCTCTGAACCAGGTCGAAAGCTGACCGAAGGTCCACAAATATCAAGTACAGACTGCCGCCCCCCAGAGTAACAGTCTTCCAATGGACCAGCTGGAGTCTAAAAAGCTGGTCTATCGTCGACACCCCGCTCTAAATCCGGCCTGCAGAGAGGACAGGACGTTGTTTTCGTCCATCCAACTCTGCAACCTGGTCAGGAGGACTCTGGAAAAAAGCTTCTGGAGAACGTCAATCAGGCTTATCGGTCGGTAATTGGCCGGGTCCAGGGAAGAAGCTTTCTTGAATATGGGTATGATTTCGGCGCCTAGCCAGGTCGGCGCAATAGCCATACCTTGCATGATGGCATTAAAAAAAGTGCAGATGTATGGTGCCCATACCCCATCCTCGGTCCGATACAGGTCCCCAGGGATTTTATTAAGCATGGGCGAATTTTGCGAATCTCGCGTTCGCGAATTTTGCGGATTTGCGAATTGGCAATCCGCAAAATCCGCGAATTCTCGCGAATTTGCGGATTTTTTTTTTTTGTGTTCGCAAGTGTTTCTACCAGTTCGCGAGGATTTGGTACTAGTTCGCAATTGCAAACTTACTTGTCGGCTCGCAACGGTCGCAACTATGTTGTTTCTACGTCTGGTTCATCATCACAGCCTCCCAGCACCCTCTGTTTCACCACTGGCACCCTCTCTTTGACCCATGCCACCCTCTGTTACATCAATGCCACCCTCTGGTTCATCATCACTGTAGAAGATGGGGGGGGAAAAGCAAGCCCACCTGCCCTGCTTGAACTGACATGAATTAATTTGGGGTTAGTTTATAATAACAACACCTGCCCTGCCCCAACTGACAATGATGAATTAGGGGCTAATTAATGTGTCACTGAAAGAATTTCAAGTCCCAGCCTGGCACCTGCTTGTCTGCTCCTTTAGCTGTAAATCAGGACCTTTGTGGCATACAGTTAAGGTCAGAGCAGGGTCACACAATAGTTGCAAGCAGGCAACCGAATTCTGGAGGGCCCCCTCAGGAAGCACTACAGAGAATCGTTACAAATCATGAGGTTGACCTTTTGCACCTGCTCATTGCTTTTGCTTTTGCTGAAATCGTTTTTCGGGTTTTTCGCGCTATTCGCGGGGCGCGGCGTCGTGCGAAACCGACCGCGGAAGCCGCCAATTCGTGCGAATGAGCATTTTATTTTTTTGCGGCTTGTTGTTTCGCGAGTTTTTTTGCAGTATTCGCGAGCCGCTTGCAGCGCAACACGCGAATTTACCCCAAGGTCGAGTACGGGCGCGGCCATTTTGTTTGCGTGACGTATTTCCGTTTCCGCCCGCTATGTATAATCTCGCGCAGTAAGCGCATTGCGACTAGAGGTTCGCACGAGAGCGCGCGGGAAATCTAGAGGTTCGCACGAGATCGCGAGGAAAATCTCGCGCGAACTTACTTTCGCGCTCATGAACGGGCGCCGGCCATCTTGTTTTTCATTCATTTCCTGTGTCTGGGCATGGTGTTTAATCCTCTTGGTATCTTTGCCATCCTTTGCTTGTTTTCAGTTTTTTTTTTACGATTTTGCTTCTTATCTATCCCTCTCTTTTCCTAGCTGTATATTTTTGTCTTTTCTGCTATTTTTCTTTACTTTTAAACTACTTTTTTAAACTCTTTTCTTTTCTTCTTCCCTATCCTATTCTTTCTTAATTTTCTACTTCTTCCTACCTTACCTGCCCAGACCATGGTCAAGCCAGGCGCCGTGAAGCTGCCCAGGCACTTGAGGGCCGCAGCGGCGGCGGGGAGTAGTGCTGGACCCAGTGCCAGGACAGCATGCGGGAGATTGAGGGGGGAGCAGGTGACGCGACGGGAGATATTCAGCCCGGAGGAAGTGGGCGCGCTGGTCTACTTCGTCCAGCGCCGCCTGCCCAGGACCATCGCGGGAGGCGGCAGGATCGCGGCCAGCGGCTACAACATGCGGGAGCGCCGGAAGCGGTGGGAGAAGGTGTGCTGGGCCATATCCCACCTCTACGGGGTCCAGCGCACCTACAGCCAGGTCACCCATCGCTGGACGGACCTCCTGGACCGCGAGCGCGACCTGCTGGACCAGCTCGGCTTGGAGATCCCCGGGCTTGGTGAGTAGTAGTAGCCATTTAATCACTCACTACTATGATGTTTTCTCCTGCTCTGTGTTGTTGTATTGCAAATATTTGTTTTTTACATGGAGCAAGCCAATAATGCCGCTGATGACGATTACATTGTAGTTAAATTATATTTCAAAATCTTCTGTGCATTTCAGGTGCACTGCTCTCCTTCTCAGTGGCGTTGCTACTATGCTTATTTGTTTTCTATTTCGTGGTCTCATTGGCATGAGTAACTATTATGTATGAGTGTACTTTACAGAACTGCGTAATGCTAGACACTAGGGGGCAGATTACATTTACAAGCCCCTTGCGCCACGTTTACGTTGCCTTGCGTGACGCAACAGCGGCGTAAACGTGCCGCATCCCTGCGAGTCATTTACGACATGACGCATCTAGGGAGATGCGTCACGTTATAAAGCCATGGGCCTGCACCACAATGGGTGCGTTCCTAGTATGCAGGGTGGGCGGTCCGGCGGCTGTGCGCCTCGCAAAATTGCCTGCGTGAAATCTACAAGATTTAACGCAGGCACTTCTGCGACGCTGCTACGTCAATTCAATTCCTTATGTCTGCTCGAAGCAGGCGAAAGGACTGACACAGCATGTTAAGTATTGGGTGGCCCTGAGCATTACTGGAGTTGCATTGCGTTGGCGACGTGACTCCAGCGATGCGCCGCTCTTACGTGACGAGATGCGTCACGCAAGTGCCTACCCTTGCGCCAGGGTGCGCCGCATTGTAAATGAGGCGCATCTGCCGTGTCGCAAGGGTAGTTTTGCGTGACACATTTGATCTGGCGCATCTCTGGAGATGCGCCAGAACGCGTAAGTAAGTATGCCCCTAAGGGGCAGAATTGCAATTACCGTCGCATCCCTGCAAAGTAGCAGGGATGCGCCATTAATTGTGCGGCCCGCTACCACCACCAAACATGGTGCGCCGTATTTGCAATGCGGCGCACCATGGGCCCAAAACGTCACCGAAGCTTTACTGCTGGAGTTGCGTCGCAACGATGGCGCAGCTCCAGCAATGCTCTGGGGTGCCCTATCTCCCCAATGCTGGGTCAAGCCGTACGTCTGCTTCAAGCAGGTGCAGGGTTTGTGTGACGCATCATTGTCCTAAAGGTGACTGATTGAAATTTTGTAGATTTCCCTCAGCCACTATTAGGATGTGTTCCAGCGCAGGAATGCCCTCCCTTGCGCCGGAACGCCCCCTGATGGCGCAGGGCTTTATAACGGGATGCATCTCCCAAATGCGTCAGGTTGTTATAATATTATACGCCGCACCATGGCGCCCTTTTTTGTTTAGCTGCTGCGTCACAAAAGTCACGCAAGAACGGCGCAAAAGAGCCGCAAGGGGCTTAAATCTGCCCCTTCCTTTGTACCCCTGTCAATAAGAAAAATAGTGGCGGTGGATTGATAGTTTGACTATTTAAATGACTGGTAATGTAGCAGGCAACTGTTAGTGTTGTCACTGATCTGACTGAAATCACAATGGAGTTTGTCTGTCACTTTGCGTCTTGCCTGCGGACTGCTGCCTGCCAGTCCTAGGTGAACGTTTCAGTACTTTGTTTAGTGAGTTACGTGACTTTCGAAGTCACAGGTCCGCAAATAAATGAAAACTAACCCTAATCAATATAATTTCGCGGAAATATTTTGTTATTGTTCTTTTGAAATGTTTGATTTGGTTGACATTGACAAGCAACAATCATCCATGTTTTCTGTTCTTTCTTTCATGTTGTACGTCAGCTCCCCCCAGGGGTGAGAGGAGGACACAGGAGCAGCAGGCGGCGGATGCTGTTCAACAGGGCCAGGATCGGGCAGGCGAGGGCTCCTCTGCTGGCCCCAGTAAGTTTTCATTTTAGACTAGTACCTATTTTTCCTAGCGTTCCTCATTTGACTTTTTTCAAAATTGTCTTTGCTCTTCTTGTAGACTGTATCTAAATTCTTATCCTGCCTCTACTATGACTCCCTGTGGTATTACTAGATTATTCTTATTAGTCTGTCTGTGTAGCTAACTAAGATTGCACGGTTGGCGAAACTCCCATGATTCTAGTCAGCAATAGCTCTATCAACTTAGTGCAGTCCTCTGGGATTGTCCATAATGTCTTTTGAAGTGTTCTATCTGGACTCATGCTTGCAAAAATTGCAAAACCTTTCGCTCAGTCACTCTAGTCTGGACCAAAATACACAGATTGTATTTAAGTTTAAAAGCTTTATTAAAAGTAAACACATTTATTAAAATGAAGTCATAATAAAACTAAACGTTTAACTGATAATGGAAAAGTGGTTAGTGCTGACGATTAATTGAAGACATTTCTTGTGGTCGAGCCGAGCTCTCACCTGGTTTCAACTTGATCTTGTTGTTAGAAGTCCATCTTCTGTCTGTGTGGAGAAAAATGGTGCGTGTTAAAAAAACAGCCTTCATCAGTTGTGCCAAAAAGTGCAGCAAGACAACCTTCCCTGGAAAAAGGGACATTTTTTTTAACTTTAACGTAGACAGTCACAAATTACATTGTTTTCACATGTCTTCATTCCTAGACCAAAGACTAGTGAGTGCTTTATTCTAACATTCTTAAATGTACTTTGTAGGTGGAACATCTGGTGGCGGGGCCAGTGTGGAGGTGGTGGTGCTCGACACGGAGGCGGAGGGCGATTCTTCAGGGGAGGAGGCGGCGGCTGTGAGAGTTGAGACGGTGGTGGTGGCGGCCAGAGGTAAGCTCTTATAATTCCTTACTTATTGAGATTGAAGACTAGCTGGGAAGGCAAGAATATGAGATGCATGGCTGGGTGAATGATGAAGCAATGATGGGTGGAAGGACAACAGCCTGGGTGGGTGACACAGAAACTGTATGTGTCCATATACCTGGATCATGCTACTATCTGACTCTTAGATAGCATATGTGTATCTAGAGCAGGGGTACTCATAGTACGGCCCACGGGCCGGTGGTGGCCTGGCAAGCCTTCCTTGGCGGTGCGCAGACCTTGCAGACAATCACTGCTCCCCCGGCCCCCACAGAGCAGAGGCTTTTTTGTATTTCACCTGTTAGCGCCCCTGCATCTCCACTCTGACAATCACTGCTCCCCCGGCCCCCACAGAGCAGAGTGGAGATGCAAGGCCACAAAGAGGTGAAATAGAACAAAGCCCCTGCTCTGTGGGGCCGGGCAAGCAGTGATTGTCAGGGTGGAGAAGCAGGGGCGCTACAACAAACAAAGCCTCAATAATATGTTAATGGTCTTTTAAAGACCTGTTAAGTACTTTGGTGTTGTTGTCTGTGTGTGCGCGTTGAGGAAGCGGTCTCAACCCGGGCTGAAGGCTGACACAGATAGACACACACACAGTGAGATGACAGAGGGGGAGGTAGAGGGAGGGCAGGAGGGAGAGAGAGATGGAGAGGGGGGGCAGGAGGGAGAGCAGGAGGGAGAGAGATGTATGTAAATGCTGGGTCTGGTGGCTCAGTGGGTGAGGGCATCTGCTGCAGGGACCTGTGTGCAACCTCATGGTCACAAGTTATCGTTTTGCTTTAGCCCCGCCCCCTCTGACTCCGCCCCCACCAGTGCGGCCCTCGGCCCCAAACTACACTGTAAATGTAGCCCCTGAGAGAAAGTTTATGAGTACCCATGATCTAGAGAGAGTAGACGGTCAGTGGATGAACTAAGTGTAACTTTGAAGAGCATGTAACACTGCACCCGCACGTCCGTTCCAGTGTAGGAAAGGCAAGGAAAAGAACTTTTAATTTTGTCCAAATACTACCATCAATAGTAGCAGTAGTTTGTATTGCAAGCACTGCATAGATCCGGTTATTACGGTGGCCACTCCCTACCTCTCTTAATAAGTTTAGTAGTACTCAGTCATTCATGTGTGGATGTATCACTGGTCACTCAATAAAAAGCAAAGCACCTAAAGTCATCCCATATATAAGCATAAACATCCCATGTGAAGTGATAGATAATCCGATTATTTATCTTCTTCAATTTTCCATTTCTAGTACTCATTTCCACTGTAGGGTGAAAGTTAAATTAATTAAGCAGTAGCCCTTGAGTTGTAACAGAGTATTCTCAGTGCCACCCGTAATAGAAAAGTAAGAGCTTCACCACCTGCATGTACTGGACGGGTACAGTAACGCAACGCAAGTCTAGGTCACTCCTCATGGCGTGCGTCTCTTTTTCTCGGGTGCAAGTTTACTGCGCTGGCATTATGCCGGCTTGCAGAAGATAACGTACCAATTTTCCAAAACAAGAGACAAGAAGAAGAATAAGACTGGTGTACTTTCATAGTCGACTCCAATGGAAGTCCATAGTGCTCGTAGAATTTGTTCCTTAAACTCCCACTAATGTTAGAGCAAGGATGAAGAAGTGTGAGGTTAGATAGATACTGGCCTCAATAGTTATGTAATGCGTTTGCAAGTTGCTAGTTGTAGTGCAACACAAATTTCTGCTGAATGATTGAGTTAATCTTAAGGAGCATTGGTTACAGACTATGTCTTTCTTTCTTCATATAGGTTCTCCTTCCAAACGAACAAGGAGGAAGGAGCTGGCTAGAGCGGCCCGGCAACGGAGGATCGATGCCACTGTGGCCGAATATCGGCGGCTGGTGGCCCTGGAGGACGAAGAAAGTGTGCAGTTGACCACAACAACTACGTCGTCTGCATCGGCCTCCGTTCCCCCACGGGCTGCCAGTGCCACCCAGCACAGTGGTCCACCCAGACTGAGCCGGGCTGCCAAAGCCAAACGCCACCGCCGAGTAGCAAGGACAACAGCTACAGCTTCCTCTCACAGCCGTTGCACCTACAAGGCATTGAAGGCACGCCTGCGCCGCAGTACCCTGATGGTGTCCCGCCTCCAGCAGGAGCTCCACCACTTTTCCAACCAGTTGGAGGGGCTCCGCGTAGAGCACGCCTTGCTCCGCCAGGAGCATGATGCCCTGGCCCAAACAGTTGACAGCATCCACCCATAGTGTCCCTTGCCCCTTTTTTAGAGACTTTTGGGGGGTGGGAATTGGGAGTTGGGTTTTTGGGGACTTTTGAAGGACAATCGTTGGGGTTAGGGAGGGTCTTGCGGGAGATTATTTTGTTAGGGATATAAATATACTTTTTCAAACTTTATCTGAGCATACCCGTTTCTTACTGCTTGCCTGGTGGGTGGGGGTTTAACGTTGACTTTGTTTTCCTGAAAGTTTAGTTCCATTTTCTTCCTTTAAGTGTAAATCCCCAAATGTTTTCAACACTAAGTGCCTCTCACAGACTAAGTGAAGTGAATCCAAGAGTCCTAGGACTTTAGTAGTACTACCTTCAGTCTCTCGTCTCTCGTACTAATACTCCATAATACCCCCAAACCACCAAACGCTTATCTTACCTGTAATTTGTGTTTGAAAGTAGGGCTAGACCCAGGGCTGGCTCCACGGGAAACAGCGAATATGGTTGGCAATCTTGGTCGGATAACATTTCCTCATAGCGGTGGTACTAGTGGTGTGACACAGTGGCAGTTGCATGCCTATGAAAAAAAAGAAAATGAAATCTGGTTTGTCCTCCTGAGCAATTCAACGGTACAACTGAGAATATAGCAGGTGACAGAAGTACAGTAGAACAGTGCCACATTGTAGCCTAACAAATGGTAAAGTATAACTACTAATTCGGTTGAAGTTCTTTCACATTAGCAATGGTTCTTTGTCAAGCAGAGTAAGAATATATCCTCGGATTTCTTCACCAGCCTGTTGCTATCACCTTATCCTCCCCAGCAAGTGTGTGGATTTATTGCTGTCATTTTTAGTCACACATCAATCAAAACCACACAGCCCGGGGGAAGAGGGTTAGGGTTTGAAAAATGGATGGGTACGGGGGTTTTTGGGAAAGGTTTTGGGAGACAAGAAAAAATAGCACAGCATAGACAAACAATTGTGAACATAAACAAATCTTTGGGTACAAACCTATCCATCAATCTTTGAAAGTGCATGCACTACTGCATACATGTCAGTGAAAAGTAAGTAGTACATTCGACAACTGTGGAAGAAAGAATGCGACAGTACAGGGCCTGTGTGGAATTATTGATAACGATATTCAACATAAGGTCTCTGTAGCCAGATACCCGAGAGCCTTGCTGGTCACTATAAATCCATTCACAACAACACTCAATGGGGTTGGTCTGGAAGGTATAGTAGATAGAAAAGGAGAAATTGCTTTTTTTCTAGGTGTCCCCTCACTCACCAGGGTTGCCCCTTGGTGACATGCTTCATCATTGGGGCCATCCCAGTCCTCTACGGCCTGGGGCGTGCTGCGACTTGCGAATTACGTAGGAGCACTTACAAATGACTATGTGTGGTGCAGATGTGATAGTGGAGTGGACTAAGTGATGTGTTAAGGGATCAATTTAGAAGCAGAGAGAGATCCAAGAAATGCAGTCACAGTCAGAGAAAAAGGCAAGGGATACTGTATCTATGTGGTTGTAGTGGTCCTGTTGGAAGTGGTAAGTAAGTTGCCTGCAGAAAAAAAATCCTCCTATTAGTGGCACTCCTCCATTGCAGCCGACGCTTCGTCCATCGATGTTGGTCACCAGAAGACACCCTGTAAAAAAAAGCACAGCATAGACAAACAATGGAACATAAACAATTCTTTGGGTACAAACCTATCCATCAATCTTTGAAAGTGCATGCACTACTGCATGCATGTCAGTGAAAAGTAAGTAGTACATTCGACAACTGTGGAAGAAAGAATGCGACAGTACAGGGCCTGTGTGGAATTATTGATAACGATATTCAACATAAGGTCTCTGTACTTAGCCAGATACCCGAGAGCCTTGCTGGTCACTATAAATCCATTCACAACAACACTCAGTGGGGTTGGTCTGGAAGGTATAGTAGATAGAAAAGGAGAAATTGCTTTTTTTCTAGGTGTCCCCTCACTCACCAGGGTTGCCCCTTGGTGACATGCTTCATCATTGTGGCCATCCCAGTCCTCTATGGCCTGGGGCGTGCTGCGACTTGCGAATTACGTAGGAGCACTTACAAATGACTATGTGTGGTGCAGATGTGATAGTGGAGTGGACTAAGTGATGTGTTAAGGGATCAATTTAGAAGCAGAGAGAGATCCAAGAAATGCAGTCACAGTCAGAGAAAAAGGCAAGGGATACTGTATCTATGTGGTTGTAGTGGTCCTGTTGGAAGTGGTAAGTAAGTTGCCTGCAGAAAAAAAATCCTCCTATTAGCGGCACTCTTCCATTGCAGCCGACGCTTCGTCCATCGATGTTGGTCACCAGAAGACACCCTGTCCAACGCCTGCCTGATGCTGAATTGTGGCTCGCTACTGTGAAGCCTGACTCCATCCTTTTTTCCCCATTGCAGAGACTGAAACCCGGCCTGTAATTATTCAACGAAAAACAGGAAGTGATATAATATTACAACACCACTGATAAATAAATATAAGGTATGTAGGCTGTGGAGTGCAAAAAGTCACAATTTGATTTTCCTAGTAGACAGTACAATATTTTTGAAAGTGCGTACTCTGAGTCACCTTTTGAAGGATAAATAAGTATGGGCAAATTAATGTAGCGGATCTTGCCCCTCAAGCTAGGTGTACTGTAAACTGTGTTTTAGAACAAAATTAGATCTTCCTAGCAGTGCTCCCACCCAGACCCTTACTAAAGCCAGTCGCAAAAATGTAGAAGACCCCCAATCAAATCTCAAAAAACGAGGCCTAGCAGAAAACTGGTGACAAAACTTACTTTGAAAGTAAAAGTAGGCCGAAGTACCCCCTTCCTAATTACCCCTTACCCACCGTGGATTGCATTCAAACCACTTGCAAGCAACCAAGCAAAAGTAGCCATAGCCAGCATCGCTCCAAGACTCGAAATCCCCCCCACTCAAACACATGCAATAGAAATACTGCTAACCCTAACGAACCCTAAGTTAAGAATAGTGGCAAAGGCTTTCTTTAACTATGCCAAATCCCCCCTTTCCCACCATGGATTTTCTTCAAATGACTTGCAACCAAAATTACACATTCTCACGAGTGCTCTAAGACCCCCGAACTCAGTTGCAAAAATCTAGAACACCCCGAAACACATGCAATCCTGCTGCTAGGGCTAACCCTAACAAACCCTAAGTTACAAAAAGTGCCAAAAGGCTTTTCCGCGAGGATTTTGTCCCAACCACTTCTACCCGGTATTAGACCTTCCCAGGAATGCCCCAAGACACGCCAAGAAGCATAACACCCCCAAACAGGCCAAAAGCAAAATCTCATACTTGCAATATTTCTCGGCCTTCGGTCCAAACGCGCTGCGTAGCTAGGCCATAAGTCGGGGTTGCCACCACGGATTTCCTGAAAAGCAAATGCAATCAAGATTAGAGTGTCCCAGCAGTGCTCCCAGACCACGAAACTCACCCACAAACACCAGGAAGCCCCCCAAACAGGCCCCCGAAAACGCTACATTGAGCAAAATGTCAGAAATAGCCCCAAAAAAAATCGGCCTGGATTTTGTCCCAACCACTTCTACCCGGTATTAGACCTTCCCAGGAATGCCCCAAGACCCGCCAACCCACCCGCCAAGAAGCATAACACCCCCAAACAGGCCAAAAGCAAAATCTCATACTTGCAATATTTCTCGGCCTTCGGTCCAAACGCGCTGCGTAGCTAGGCCATAAGTCGGGGTTGCCACCACGGATTTCCTGAAAAGCAAATGCAATCAAGATTAGAGTGTCCCAGCAGTGCTCCCAGACACGAAACTCACCCACAAACAGACGGAACCCCCCCCTAAGAGCACCTCAAAGGCAAGCAAGTCATCAAAAACACAAAAAATGTTCCGCCTGGGATTTGGTCCAAAACACTTTTATCCGGTATTAGAGCTTCCCAGCAATGGCCCCAGAGCCGTCAACCCAGGATAAAACGAGTAGAAGACTCCCAAACAGCCAAAGAGCAAAAGTACAAAAATGGGGACTTAGTCAATTTTTCACAAATTTCACAAATCACTCCGCGCGCGCTCTGCAGCTAGGCCCTAACTCCCCTCTGCCACCATGGATTTGCTTCAAGCCTCTTGCAAAGTAAAGTATATATAGCCAGCAGTGCGCCCAGACCCCGAAACCCACCCACAAACACCAGGAAGCCCCCCAAACAGGCCCCCGAAAACGCTACATTGAGCAAAATGTCAGAAATAGCCCAAAAAAAAATCGGCCTGGATTTTGTCCCAACCACTTCTACCCGGTATTAGACCTTCCCAGGAATGCCCCAAGACCCGCCAACCCACCCGCCAAGAAGCATAACACCCCCAAACAGGCCAAAAGCAAAATCTCATACTTGCAATATTTCTCGGCCTTCGGTCCAAACGCGCTGCGTAGCTAGGCCATAAGTCGGGGTTGCCACGATGGATTTCCTGAAAAGCAAATGCAATCAAGATTAGAGTGTCCCAGCAGTGCTCCCAGACCACGAAACTCACCCACAAACAGACGGAACCCCCCCTAAGAGCACCTCAAAGGCAAGCAAGTCATCAAAAACACAAAAAATTTTCCGCCTGGGATTTGGTCCAAAACACTTTTATCCGGTATTAGAGCTTCCCAACAATGGTCCCAGAGCCGTCAACTCACCTGCAAAGAGGTACAACAACACCCCCACAAGTGCTGAGTCTTTCTTCATTGGGCATAAACCAGCCCTCTGGTTTGATGGAAATAGGAGTCTGGAGGAGGAGGATAGAGGAGCATGTTCTTCTGAACTTGTGAACCTGAGGAATGCAGACTGCGGCAACTTCAAATCAATTAGCAAACCAGCGAAGACAGTTCTGCTGATGGGCTTGATTTTGTGATTATCTGATTAAAGTTTGAAATATATTAACTGTGCACAACAAAGAAAGACAGACACACAGGAATAAAAGTGAATAGGGACGAAAAAGAAAGTTATTGATTCGTTGTCTCATTTTCAGGGCTCGGTATCACGGTCCAGGAATGAGAATAAGGCTTCGTCATCATACTCTGCGAATTCAGGCAGGGTGAGCTCAGTGTCACCTGACAGAGTAGAAATTCCCTCATCTATGTTGCAGGCCACCTCCTCTTCATCCGGCACACTCTCTCGTACTCTGAAATCTGGTGGTATGAGGTGCTGATTCATCTTGATCATTGTTAACCTCTCCACATTTTTGGGCGAGAGGCGGCTCCGTTTGGGAGTTACAATGCCACCAGCAGCACTGAAAACCCGTTCAGAAGACACGCTTGCGAGTGGGCAAGACAAGTAGTTTAAAGCCAGGTTGGTGAGCTGTGGCCACAATTCTTTTTTCCCATGCCAATACGCCAATGGGTCAGAATTAACATAGACCTCTGTTGAGTCATTCAGATAGTCCTTCACCATCAACTCAAGGTCCTCATCCAAGGTTCCTCCACTTTGCTTAGCTGTTGCTGTGCCTCTGACCTTTTGAGAACCAAACCCACGCAGAGCTAGCCAATCCTCTTCAGCCTCCAATGTTTCTGTTGTGTTTCGTGCAGATGATCCGGTTGCCGGTGTCTTTAACGGCTGAGAGGTCACTTGTGCCACAGCCACAGGTGCAGAAGTGGATTGTTTTGACTGGGCATGGCCTGCTGATGTACTGCCATTTCCTTCAATTTCCAGCCGTTCTGTTTCAAACCTCTTGGCTGACAAGGCTAGCCAACGTTTGTACTTTGGAACATGTTCATCATCAAAAGGAAAGAATGCTTGGCATGCCAGCGCCTTTTTGTAGCGTGGATCCAGAATAGTAGCACAAATGTAATGCTGTTCTGAGTGGATCTTTTTAAGACGTTCATTACCTTGTAGGAGCTCTAATAATTGCTCAGCCAGAAGCAAAGAGTCTTGGTTTTTGTCATCTT
Organism: Lissotriton vulgaris; assembly: GCF_964263255.1. Taxonomy (NCBI): domain Eukaryota; kingdom Metazoa; phylum Chordata; class Amphibia; order Caudata; family Salamandridae; genus Lissotriton; species Lissotriton vulgaris. The sequence goes on along the minus strand of NW_028255761.1, from coordinate 19,655 downwards.
TTTCAAACACAGAACACACCTCCTTCAGTTGGTCCTCCAGCATGTACAACAATGGGATAGCTTTTCCCAAATTAGAGTCCTCCTTGCTGACTGCACGCGTGAAGAACTCAAAAGGACGAAGCATGCGTGTCAGGCTTTGAACTATGTTCCATTGCGGCCCACCCATCCTCAGCTCCTCTGTACCCTCTGTAAGGAAATATTGATCGAGTTCCGTATACTGCTCATACAGACGCTCAAGCATGTAGAAGGTTGAGTTCCAACGTGTTACCACCTCCTGGATGAGTGCTTTCACTGGCATTTTACGTTGATATAGCAGGCTCCTCAGCTGCTTCCGGGCCTTAAAAGAATGGCTGAAATGCTTGCACATTTTTCGGCAGTTGTCCAATACACTGTACGCTGCACTGGATTTATTAGCCAAGAATTTTTGGACAACCAGGTTTATACAGTGCGCCAAACACGGCACTCTGAAATAGTAACCGTCCCTCATGGCCTTAACTATATTGGCGCCATTGTCCGTGGAAACATAACCAACCCGGCGTTTTAGTGGGGACAGCCAGTTAAGGACCTTTGTGTTAAAGACATCCAAAATGTTTTCTGCTGTGTGACGTTTCTCCAAACCAAACATGGCTAGTGTTGCATGTTTCCGAGCAGCTTTAAAAACAATGTTCGTGTCAACACCTGTGTTTAGCTTTGCTTTAGCCCCTGAAAAAGAGACCCAGTGTGCAGTGATGCACATGTAATCAGCGCCTGCGCCACTGGTCCACATGTCTGTTGTCAGATGTATAGTGTGAACAGCACTCTTCTGCAAAGCTGCCCCAATCACCTTCAGAACATCTTCATGTAGTGCTGGAACCGCAACTCGGGCAAAATAGAACCGGCTAGGAACCTTCCATTTAGGGCAGAGCGCTGCCACTAATTCTAGAAAACCAACCCCTTCTACAAAAGAAAAAGGGAGAAGGTCCAGAGCTAGCATTTTAGCCAGCTTAGTGTTATACAGACGCGTCATTGGGTGGTTGCGTTCATATTGCGCTTCTGTAAACAACATCTTTTTAATGTTGCCCTGGACCAAGGATTTACGGGATGATGATGATATCTTCGACCCAGTTACGCTCGCTGATGAACTTTTCCGCATTGATGTCTCACTCTCTCCCACACTCTTAGTGTGGCTCACATGGGGTGTGCTGCTGACAGGGGTACTGGGTGTAAGTGAAGTGTTTGAATCGTCTTCTTCCTCCTCGTCATTATCAGATGAAACAGCATTACGTGCAATTCCGGCTTCCTCGATCGCCTGTAGGTGCGCAAACCATTTGACAGTGTGCTTTCTTTCAAGATGACCTCTCTGGCCTCCGGTACCATAGTTGGAACCCAACTTACCACGACTAACTCGAAGCTTTTTTTTTTTTTTTTTTTTGGTCCTCATCTTGCGATTATCCTTATGTATGTGGAGTACCAGGGTTCTGCCTCGTTGTTCTTAACCAACACTGCCCCTTGTTCTCTCTTGGTTGGGGAGTTTTGACCATTTTCCATTTGAGGAGATTCCTTTGCTCGTCACATATCACAATGCCTCTGGCTTAAGTTGGATCGGGAGGGAGCTAGCCAGCTTGGCTACTCGGCAAGTACTTTACTTGTCCACCAGAAGATAGATCGCTTTAATCATAGGACTTAAGTTTGTTCTTATTCGGGATTTAAATACGACTCAAAAATATCCCAAAACTTAAATCTTTTGTTTACTCTTCCTAGCTTATCAAGTTTGTTAATTCTTATTGCCGAGTTTAGCCATTCTGCGTGGGTTGGGCAAGAGGGTCCTATCCATTTAATACATATTTCTCTCCTTGCTAGAGCTATAAGTACAAAAAAGAGATTTTCCTGCTCTTTAGTAAGACCCCTTTCATTATCTGAGCTCAAAATCCCAAAAAGAGTAAGAGTTGTACTTACAGTAAGTTGTTTGGCCAGGATAGTACTCAAGGTCTTACCGACTTGATTCCAAAATTCTTCCAAATGCGGACAGCTTTTAAACATATGGATATCATTTGACTTCTCTTCTCCACATTTAGGGCATTTTCGTATTCCTGCGTTTTTAAATTTGGACAGTTTTTTGGGGGTCCAATATGCCCGGTGAATTGTATACAGATGATTCCTCTTTAGGGCCGCGGATTTGAGGGTTGACCAGCATTTAGCTACAGATTTTTCCCATATTAGATCTAGATCTGTTATTACAGTGTCTTTCCATATTTGGGCTTCCATATTAGCACTGTCTTCGTTGGCCGTTATCAGTGCCCAATACCACTTGGCTACTTCTTTTGGTAATCGCGTTGTTGAAATCATGTCATCCTCTAAGTTTTCATTGCCTTGTATGTTAGGTAAAGTTTTGGACCAACTTGACATTTGATAGTACTTAAATTTGGATAATGTGTTGTTCGACAGTTCTTGAAGTTCTAACCAGGTTTTTATATTTGGGCCATCTAGTATTTGCCCCCAGTATTTGATGTCGGCTCTTTTTAATGCTAGTGCAAGAGTATCTTTTAAGCATTCAGGAGTTCCGGGGGATTCCCAAATAGGAGCCCACTTACTGTAGTATGGTATATGTAGTATGCTTCTAATTTGTGTCCACACCTTTGCTGCATCTCTCAGTATCTTTAGCTTTATTTTTTTGAAATATTTGGGATGTCCATACTTGAACAGTGCATGATCCTCTGAATTTGCGATTACTTGTAAATATACTGAGTAATGTTCATGGTTTTTCAGTAAAGGTTTGATGTTTTTAAACTGAAAGGCTCTGCAATATTCCACCAGGTCTGGACTAGCCAGCCCGCCCTCCTTCTTGCTCCTCCTGATTTTTTTCCATGCGATCCTCGTGCCCTTTGCTGCCCAAATGAAGCTTGTTATATCTCTTTGGGCCCGAGCTAGTTCTGCTTTCCCGAACGCCATTGGAATTGTGTTAAATAAAAAAGTAAACTTTGGCAAAATGGTCATCTTGATTATATTTGATCTCCCAATCAAACTCAATGGTAGAGAGGACCATGTCTCAAGTAACTTTCTTACATCTCCGGCAACTTTATTCAAATTCCTGTTTGCGATCTTCTCTATGTCATGGTTTATTAAGATTCCTAAGTACCTGATTTCATTTTTTATGAAGTTGTTTTGAAAAGCCGTGTTCCATGTCATAATTTCTGTCTTTGATTGATTCACCAAATATCCTGAAAGTTTACCGAATGTAGTTAGAGTTTTCTCGATACTTGCTTTAGCTTTTGGGTATTCATCAGTAAAGATCATTAAATCGTCTGCATAAAGAGCAATTTTTTTCTCCCAACTGCCAGCCTTGAAAGGTGTTATTTCGCTGTTGTTTCTTAACTTGTTTGCCAGAGGTTCAATATATAAATTGAAAAGTAAGGGGGAGAGTGGACACCCCTGTCTCGTTCCTCTGGTTATTTTTATGTTTTCAGTCAAACTCCCATTTATTAGGACCTTTGATTTTGGGTCTTTATAAATCAGGTTTATCATACCTGTAAAGTGTGGTCCAAAATTGTTTTTGATCATAACTTTCTCGAGAAAAGTCCAGTTGACTCGATCAAATGCCTTTGCGGCATCAACAGCGAGTATAGTAAGCGGAGTTTTCTCGCTTGTAGCAACGTCTACTGCAGTTAGGAGTTCTTGCGTTACTTCATGTAAGTACCTCCCTTTAATAAAACCTTTTTGATCTTGATGTAGTAAGTTAAACAGTACTCTCCCTAGTCTGGCTGCCATTATTTTTGTAAATATTTTGTAATCAGTGTTCAATAAAGATATTGGACGATATGATTCACACTTGAGTGGGTTTTTTCCGGGTTTCAAAATAATTGAGATTATAGCATCATTCCATGAATTAGGTATTGGTTTCTGTTGTATTAGGATTAAATTGATCAGTTTGGTTATGTGCGGAAGTATGGAGTTTTTTAGTTTCATATATAGTTCATTTGGAATAGCATCAGGTCCTGCTGCCTTTCCTTTTTTCAGACCTTTTATTGCATCTGCCACTTCTTCTTCACTGACTTCTTTATCTAGTGTTTCTCTGTCGTTTTCTGTCAGTTTTAGGAGCTCTGCATCTTCTAGGTAGGAGTCAATCCTTTGCTCTGAGGGATTTAAGTCTTCCGTATACAGGTCTTTAAAAAATTTCCAAAATTCTTGCTTGATGGTGATTTCATCGGAAATAGGATTATTCTGACCATCCGGGATGATGCTTTTTACCTTGTTTTTAGCTAGATCTGTTTTGAGTTTCCATGCTAGCCATTTTCCGCATCCCTCACCATATTCATGTTTCGCCAGTTTGCTGGAGTCCCATTTTTTCTGTAATCTTTCCTCCAGGATTTGATTAATTTTATCTTTATGCGTTTGTTTTTTGTTAATAAGATCTTGCTTCTTGACCTCATCATGTTCTTCGGATATAGCGATATCAAGAGTATTGATCTCTGTTTCTAAATCTGATATCTCTCGCTTACCTTGTTTATTTTTGCGAGCCCCTAAGCTCAAGAGTTTACCCCTTAAGACTGCTTTATAAGTGTCCCACGTTATTTGTTCTGTGGTGTCTGACACATTTAGTTCGAAGAAGATGTTTGTTTCTATTTCTAGTTCTTTTATGACTTGTTCGTCTTCCAGCAGGGCTCTTTCAACTGTGAATCTCCTTTCGGTTTTATTTTCTGTAATTTGTAATTCCAATTTTACTGCCGAGTGATCTGACAGGTGAGCTGGCAGGTGAGATATTTTTTTTACTTTCCTTGCTATTTCATTACTGATCAGAAAAAAGTCAATCCTGGATTTATGACCCAGTTTTTTGTTGTGCAAAGTGAAAGGTTGTGATTTTTCTCCTTTATCCTTCCAAATATCTACCAGATTAAGATCTTTTTTGTAAGTCCCAATCCATTGTCTCATTTTTTTTAGATTAGTATGTCTACCTGGAGGAAATCTATCAAGTTTTAAATCCATTACTAGATTAAAGTCACCCCCTAATATTATGGGAGAAGTTACTAAAAGTAGCTGCGAGTATAAATTTCGCAGCGGATCAGCATCATCTAGGTTAGGACCATAGTACCCTGCAACTGTAATGGGGGAATTTCTTATTTTTGTATTGACTATTGCCCATCTTCCTTTGCAATCTATTTCTGAGCTGATTATAGTTGCATTTAGGGACTTTTTAAAGATTATTGCTATCCCCTTAATATTGACTTGTTGTGTTGTACAAATTAAAGAGTCTACCCACCATAAGTTCTTAATTATTTGATCCCATTCTTCCTTTAACAAGTGAGTTTCTTGTAATATTATTATCTCACTTTCCTCTGTTCTGATATATTCTAAGATTTTATTTCTCCTGCTTTTTGTTCTTAACCCATTCACATTCCAGGATAAAATTTTCACCTCTCTACTTTCATTCCCCATTTATTATGTTCATTTGTTGTGATTTTCTTTCTATATTTCACTCCCTGATGTTTTGATTTCCTGAATTTTCGCAAATGAGGTATTTTTTGGTTTTTTTTCCCTATTTTGCTCCCCACCCTTTTTTGTGTATTTTCGTATTTTCTGATTTGTGTATTATAGTTACCCTCCCCGGGGAAGCCTCCATCTTCTTCTCCTTTGGTTATCTTTGTAACCCTTTTGGCTTCCCGTCCCCCCCCGTGATTCTTATCTATATACATTTAAGAGGGGGGAAGATGGCGGCCGAGTAGGAGGCTCGGTCGGAGAGCTCCCGTTACCCTCGTGATTCAATGTGGCAGAGGTTGAGGAGCAGCTCCAGCATTACAGCGTTGCGTTATGGCAATGAGACTTAAGATGGATTAACATTTGGTGCTCAGTACTGGTTAATCCCTGAATAGAACGGCATTTCTATCTAAAACCGTGGTCCTTACCTGGGATGGTGTCTTTCCCCGAGGTTGTCTCTCCCGTCTACAGTGGAGGGAAAGGTGTGGTGTGCTGGTGGTCGAGCGGCGCCTGGGAGCTCGTAGCTTGCGGTTTTACACGCAGCGCTTCAGAGGCGGAGAGCGGGCAGCCGACCTTGGATTCTTCGGAAGCTGTTGGCAGTGTGTGCAGGCGTGAAGCGAGGAGAGGCTTTGAAGGCTTCGGAGCCCCCGGAGACCTGGGAGTCCGTGCAGCAGAGACAGGCAAGTGGAGCGCCGCACAGAGAGCAAAGACGCGCTGCCGCCGCGCCTCCGGAAGACTGAGCTTTCAGTTCCGGGGCGCGAGCAGCAGAGACACCAGGGCTGGGGCTGGGGAGCAGCAGAAGCTCGATGAGGCCAGCAGGGCTTCGAATTCAATAGCGTGGGGACTAAACACGTTGGAAAACCTAACAGGGTGGAGGACTACACAAAGTGAAAAAGAAAACAAACTCAGAGGGGCAGGAGCGGAGAAGCTAATTTTTAAACATAGGGAGAAAGTGGCAAAAGTGAAAGTGACGGATAACATCCTAAGTTTAAAAATTGAAAACATCAAAAATATTCAGATTTTTGATAAATTGTTTTACAAAGCTGGCAAACCCCAACAATCAAACGCCCAACAAGTAAACACCTGTGATAAAACACGCTATAATCTTAAAAGTGTTAATTATCAGTCCTGTCAACCATTACAACATTTTTGGCTGGGCCAAACATACAAATATATACAACCTTGTCAGTTTACAAGGATTGAAGAGAAAACCTCTACAAACAATCAGCACATGAGTAGTACCACTGAAATTCCACAGGTTTCAAAAGAGGTCTCAAAAAAGGCTTCAGAAGAGAAAAAACCTCAGGATTTAAATGATTTGAAAGATCTCCCAAAAAAACAAGTCGGGACTAATTTCGAAACAGGGTCTGAGCCTTGGCAACAAGGAGTTCAGCCCAGCACTGGGAGATCCTTTTACAGTCTACGCAATAGAAAATTTCTGAGTCAGGAGCAGTTTCCAAAAGGTATCACTCCGAGAGTAAGCAGAAAAAAACAGAAGACAATACTCGAAGATTTTTTACAAACCGACATAGAGAAAGAGGAAAGATCAAAAGTAAAAGTGAAGGTTACCCCCTCTCTCAGGTCCTACTTCAAAATACAGCAACAAGAGCTGAACTCGGGTTCTCCGAGCCACATAAAACCACAAAAACTACTAGTAGCTGGGGGAAGTGAGAAGGAGAAGGAAGGAAAAACCAAATTCACAGAAACTCACTTCCAAAGAAAAGATAACCAGCAAGGAATCCCCCTACTGGTTGGAAAACTGAGCCCCAGTAAGACAAAGAAGGGGAGAAAAACTAGAACAAAGAAAAAGAATTTGGTGGAAAACAAGAGTCTAGAGGAGCTTTGGAAAAAAAGAGAAATCAGCACAGAAGAAGAAGGAACGGAAATCTACATGGCTGAAGGAGGCGCTGATCCTGCTGCAACAGCAGCAGTAAACGAAATTGTAAATACGACGGAAGAGGTTGGAGAGGTTGGAGAGAAGGAAGACGATGATCCAAGGTTCACAGAGTATAACAAAAACCCAGCTAAAACTCAAACAGACGAATTACTTGAAAAAATATGGATAGAAATGAAAGAGAAATTCACCATCTCTGAATCAAAACAAAACAAAATACAAGAGGTCTGCGAGAAATTGGATACCAAGCTAAATACTCTAGCAGACAGAGTTACGGCAATCGAAAAGGAAGTCACTGGCTTGGATAAGAAGGTGGAGAAAAACAGAAAGGAAATAAATTCCCTTAGACTGGAGAGTAAAAATACAAATGATAAACTGGAATCTTTAGAAAATCAGGCCAGGAAAAACAACATAAGGATCTTAAATGTACCAGAGAACCAAGAGGGTAAAGACGTAAAAGCATTTGTAGTGGCACTCTTGGCGGAGCACTTCCCATGGGCGGACAAAGAGGTCTTAAACGAGGACATACAGAGGGTGCACAGAGATCCTTACGGAAAAAGCAAAGAAAGGAAAACCCCCAGGAAAATTCTAGTAAACTTTAAAACGTATATGCTGAAGGATAAAATCTTGGGGGAGGCATTGAAAAAAGGAACATTTAACAAAGATAGTTGGAACTTTAAAATAAGATCAGACATGTCAAAAGCCTCGCAGACCAGACAATGGGAATTGGGAAATTTGATGTCCGAATTGCAACAATTAGGTGCCACAGTGCAAATGAAATTTCCACCCTCACTACGCATTATGTGGAGAAACAAAATGCGTAATTTAAGAGAGCCGGAAGAAGTTAAGAACTTAATAGAACAAATCAAAGATCAAGTATTATCAGAGGAACCATGAGTTAAAAGCTAAACGCTAAATGCTAAAATGCTCACTTAAAAAGGGAGAAAAGGAAGGAGGGAAAAAAAAATAAATAAATAAATAAACACAATAGATAAAAGACGACTAACTCGAAGCTTACACATGCTACAAATGGCTACGGTTTCATTTTTTGGGCAAACACTAAAGAAGTCCCAAACTGCAGACTTGAAATGTCTTTGGGGGCCGGAGGAGGCGGCGATACTGGTGGTGATGGTCCTGCTGCTAATGCCAGATGAAGTGGAGGATGTGGATTGCCGAACTTCAGTACGTTTTGCACTTTCACCACCACGAATTGAGGTCGAGGACGAGGTGGGTACCTTCTTGCGAGGAAGAAATATGGAAGCGGTAGGTTTTGGTGTACTACTTAACTCCAAATCTAATGATTCCATTTCCATTGCCTCCTCACCGACATCATCATCACGCTCAGCAGCTTCTCGGGATAGGGTCAAAATGTCTCTTTGCTGCATGCCCGGTGGGGCTGCAGTGACCTTTGTGATGACTGGCTCGTCGTCATCGTGAGAGGCTTCATCACCAGCAGTATCTGTCACTTCTTGTTGAGCCTCATCACACTCCATAGGTATGAGTTTTTGGACGACCTTCCTTTTACGCTTAGGTACCTGTGTCAGATCATGGTGTGCCTCACTGTCAGACCGCAGTTGTGGTTCCCAAGACAGATCACTTGCATCAGAACGAGGTGGGCTTGAAGAAGATGTAGACACCCCCCTTGATCTTTTCCTTGCTAGGGATGTGGAAGACAATGAATGATCATCAGGAGGAGTGGCTTCCAATGATACCTCGGCTTCATTGTCGATTTCCTGATGTGCCCCTACTTCGGGAGGAACAACTATTGTGGGCACTTGTGAACCTCCATGCACCTTTGCTTGCGCATCTCCTTTTGCTGCCTCTCCTTCCACATGCACTTGGGCGTGTACTTGCACATGGTGTTGTTGTTGCGGCTGTGGTTGTTCAACACTTGTCAGATGAGTTACAACAACCTGTGTTGATTCAGGGACATTGCTGCTACTTTCTTGCGATGAGCCAACATCACTGGTCGATGGTGATTGGAGAAGTACACTGACTGCCTCTGAAGCACTCAAGGGCTTTGACTTAAGTTGGCGTGGTGGTGGAGGCACTGAACCCAATGGAGCAGGGGTGCTGCTCCCAGCTTGGTCCCCAGCAGATCCTGCTGCTGCAGGCGTACTTTTTTTTTTTCTCCCAAAAAACGTGGCGGGTGGCACACCAGCCTCCTTGGTAACTTGCTTCTTCTGCTCCTTACTAGCAACTTTCTTGCAAAAAGGAGCTACGGAGACCTTTCTTTGGGGCCATCTTCTTCAGAGCAGGTCAGACAGCAGGCCGCAGTTGCACGAATTGTAGAGTTGTCTGAGGCCAGACGTGACGTCGCGTGACGTTATGCTGCACACACACACCGCTGCAGGACTTCTTCCTGGCACTGGTGGTTCTCTTGAGTCTTGTGCACCTAAAAAAAATGGAAGACAGAGGAACATCAGTTCAGTTATACAGCACAAAAAAATCGAAAAACACTGCAAAATCAGCACAATCCCAATCCATCCATGCCCTCCATAATGTTTAAATTCAAGACAACCCACAGAAAGACTAGGCCCATGCAAGACTCACTACCCCTGGGCATAAATAAAGGTTGAAAAGTAGGCAAAATGGTTGGAGGCCTAACAACAAAGCCTGCATTCAAAATGGCCACTTGCCTGCCAGCACATGGCCAGTGCCTGTAGCTGCACTCAAAATGGCCACCAGCCACATGGCCTGTCCCTCCCCATGAACACCCCCAAAAATCGAAAAACACTGCAAAATCAGCACAATGCCATTCCATCCATGCCCTCCATGATGTTTAAGTTCAAGACAACCCACAGAAAGACTAGGCCCATGCAAGACTCACTACCCCTGGGCATAAATAAAGGTTGAAAAGTAGGCAGAATGGTTGGAGGCCTAACAACAAAGCCTGCATTCAAAATGGCCACTTGCCTGCCAGCACATGGCCAGTGCCTGTAGCTGCACTCAAAATGGCCACCAGCCACATGGCCTGTCCCTCCCCATGAACACCCCCAAAAATCGGAAAACACTGCAAAATCAGCACAATCCCATTCCATCCATGCCCTCCATGATGTTTAAGTTCAAGACAACCCACAGAAAGACTAGGCCCATGCAAGACTCACTACCCCTGGGCATAAATAAAGGTTGAAAAATAGGCAAAATGGTTGGAGGCCTAACAACAAAGCCTGCATTCAAAATGGCCACTTGCCTCCCAGCACATGGCCAGTGCCTGTAGCTGCACTCAAAATGGCCACCAGCCACATGGCCTGTCCCTCCCCATGAACACCCCCAAAAATCGAAAAACACTGCAAAATCAGCACAATCCCATTCCATCCATGCCCTCCATGATGTTTAAGTTCAAGACAACCCACAGAAAGACTAGGCCCATGCAAGACTCACTACCCCTGGGCATAAATAAAGGTTGAAAAGTAGGCAAAATGGTTGAGGCCTAACAACAAAGCCTGCATTCAAAATGGCCACTTGCCTGCCAGCACATGGCCAGTGCCTGTAGCTGCACTCAAAATGGCCACCAGCCACATGGCCTGTCCCTCCCCATGAACACCCCCAAAAATCGAAAAACACTGCAAAATCAGCACAATCCCATTCCATCCATGCCCTCCATGATGTTTAAATTCAAGACAACCCACAGAAAGACTGGGCCCATGCAAGAATCACTACCCCTGGGCATAAATAAAGGTTGAAAAGTAGGCAAAATGGTTGGAGGCCTAACAACAAAGCCTGCATTCAAAATGGCCACTTGCCTGCCAGCACATGGCCAGTGCCTGTAGCTGCACTCAAAATGGCCACCAGCCACATGGCCTGTCCCTCCCCATGAACACCCCCAAAAATCGAAAAACACTGCAAAATCAGCACAATCCCATTCCATCCATGCCCTCCATGATGTTTAAGTTCAAGACAACCCACAGAAAGACTAGGCCCATGCAAGACTCACTACCCCTGGGCATAAATAAAGGTTGAAAAGTAGGCAGAATGGTTGGAGGCCTAACAACAAAGCCTGCATTCAAAATGGCCACTTGCCTGCCAGCACATGGCCAGTGCCTGTAGCTGCACTCAAAATGGCCACCAGCCACATGGCCTGTCCCTCCCCATGAACACCCCCAAAAATCGAAAAACACTGCAAAATCAGCACAATCCCATTCCATCCATGCCCTCCATGATGTTTAAATTCAAGACAACCCACAGAAAGACTGGGCCCATGCAAGACTCACTACCCCTGGGCATAAATAAAGGTTGAAAAGTAGGCAAAATGGTTGGAGGCCTAACAACAAAGCCTGCATTCAAAATGGCCACTTGCCTGCCAGCACATGGCCAGTGCCTGTAGCTGCACTCAAAATGGCCACCAGCCACATGGCCTGTCCCTCCCCATGAACACCCCCAAAAATCGGAAAACACTGCAAAATCAGCACAATCCCATTCCATCCATGCCCTCCATGATGTTTAAGTTCAAGACAACCCACAGAAAGACTAGGCCCATGCAAGACTCACTACCCCTGGGCATAAATAAAGGTTGAAAAGTAGGCAAAATGGTTGGAGGCCTAACAACAAAGCCTGCATTCAAAATGGCCACTTGCCTCCCAGCACATGGCCAGTGCCTGTAGCTGCACTCAAAATGGCCACCAGCCACATGGCCTGTCCCTCCCCATGAACACCCCCAAAAATCGAAAAACACTGCAAAATCAGCACAATCCCATTCCATCCATGCCCTCCATGATGTTTAAGTTCAAGACAACCCACAGAAAGACTAGGCCCATGCAAGACTCACTACCCCTGGGCATAAATAAAGGTTGAAAAGTAGGCAAAATGGTTGGAGGCCTAACAACAAAGCCTGCATTCAAAATGGCCACTTGCCTGCCAGCACATGGCCAGTGCCTGTAGCTGCACTCAAAATGGCCACCAGCCACATGGCCTGTCCCTCCCCATGAACACCCCCAAAAATCGAAAAACACTGCAAAATCAGCACAATCCCATTCCATCCATGCCCTCCATGATGTTTAAATTCAAGACAACCCACAGAAAGACTGGGCCCATGCAAGACTCACTACCCCTGGGCATAAATAAAGGTTGAAAAGTAGGCAAAATGGTTGGAGGCCTAACAACAAAGCCTGCATTCAAAATGGCCACTTGCCTGCCAGCACATGGCCAGTGCCTGTAGCTGCACTCAAAATGGCCACCAGCCACATGGCCTGTCCCTCCCCATGAACACCCCCAAAAATCGGAAAACACTGCAAAATCAGCACAATCCCATTCCATCCATGCCCTCCATGATGTTTAAGTTCAAGACAGCCCACAGAAAGACTAGGCCCATGCTAGACTCAAATACCCCTGGTGAAAAGGCCACAAGTACAGCCCCAAAAAACGAGAATCACTAAAAAATCACCACAATCCAATGCCATCCATGCCCTCCATGATGTTTACATTAAAGAGACCCCACAGAAAGACTCAGTCCATGCACCACTCACTACCCCTGGGCAAAAGGCCCCAACAGCAGCCAAAAAAATCGAAAAACACTCTAAAATCAGCACAATCCCATGCCATCCATGCCCTCCATGATGTTCACATTAAAGAGACCCCTCAGAAAGACTCAGTCCACCCACCACAGAGTACCCCTGGGCAACAGGCCCCAAAACAGCCCAAAAATCGAAAATTCCAAAATTTTTGTTGCAGCAACTGTAATGCCCCAAACAAACTTACTTGTAAAATTTCTAATCCAACAATGATCCAAAGAAAGTCAAAAAGGCCTCAAATCCAAATATCCAGCAGCATTCACAAAAAGTATTCCTTCCAGTTCCAGATCCAAATGAAAAGTGACCAGGAGATGGACAAAGCACTGGGAGGAGCCTGCTGGACAGGAACAGGAAGTTGAAGACTGTGGGGCACTTCCTTCCTCCCACCCCACTCCCCCCTCCCCAAAATGGACTCCTCGCTAAAAAAGTGCAGGCAAATGTCAACCTAAGGAGTTATTCAGATAAAAATCATCATTTCAAGAAGGTTTATGCTGCTTGCTGGTGGATTTCTTGTGCAGAATTGCAAATTTTATATTTTCGTTTGTGCGAGATTCTTGCTGCTTGCCGCATCTCAAATCTCGCAATTGCGAAGTACCGCGAGACGTGATCTCGCTGTACTCGCGTTGACAAACTCTCGCTCGCAAGCCGCGATGACGTAATCGCGCTCGCCAAATCCCGCGGGATCACACAGCAAGATCCAAAATGGCGCAGCACTCGCAAACTATCGAGAAAAACAACCCGTCAAACGATGATAAACGCCGCGCGCCGCAAAAATTGTATCACCAACGCCGCGCGCCGCAAAAAAAATCCGCTGCGTGCGAATTTGCGGATTTTGCGAGAAATTCGCAAATCTCGCGGATTGCGAATTTCCCGAAAATCCGCAAAATCCGCGAGCGTAACGGATTTTCCGCCCATGCTTAGATTTTATCCAGCCTCAGAGCCTTTCCCGGCATTAGACTCCTAATTGCTGCCTTGATTTCCAAGGTCGTGAAGGGATAGCCATCGAGGGCCCTACCCTACACGACGGCTGGAGCAGAAATTTCGGCCGCACAGGGGGGTCGCCAGAGCCTTCGGGGAGTCTAGTGCGTAGAGGGGCTTGAAGTGGGCAAGCCAAACCTCCTCGCTAAGATCGGGGATGATGGCAGACGCGCCTGAGGCCGAGCCACCACGGACAAGGTTCCAAAATAGCCTGAAGTCGCGGGCCTCAAGGGCTTCTCTAATTTTCTCCCAATTGTCGGCTTCCCATTCAGCCTTGGCCGCACAGATTAGTCTTTTATAGGCGAGCCAAGCGTTTCTAACGGACAACGGGGTGCCATGCTTCACCTCCTTGAGCAAGGTGGATTTGGCCTCCCTACAACTTTGATTAAACCAGTGGGAGTGCTTAGCTGCCTTCCCCCTGACACTGTGGGATGTTACAAAAAAGTCAGCCAATAGGTTAAATAGTGAGGTATGGGTGGCCTGCAGAACCAAGAGCTTGCTACATCCCCCAAGCTTGCTGACCGCCTCTAGTGCCCCTGCTACGTGTTTATAGATCTCCGCTACCCTATCCGGGGCTTGGGCAACCTTCTCCCACCTAACTCGCCTGCCTCCCGAGGTTTGGGTGAGGTTAGGAGCTGGTGGGGTCCCAGCATCTTCTAATCGCAAGTGATTCCCCAAGGGGTTCACTAGTTCGAGTGAAAGTAGGTGGTTGTCGCTATCGGCCCTAGGTACAATAGTAAATTCTTTGAGACGTGCCCAAAAGCCCACGTCTACTAGGATATAATCAATGGTCGTGCTTTTCCCTAGCCTGGTAAAAGTACAAGCACCTGGTACGTCAGGGGAAAGTCTACCATTGCAGGCCCTTAGGGAAAAAGTAACGACCAGCTAATTGATGGCGAGTGCCAGCAGCGTCAGGTGCTTTGCAGCGTACATAGATGAGCGAGCCTCATCCTCTTCAGAAGTAACAGAAGGGATCCCAGTTAATGGCTCAAAATGACAGTTAAAATCTGCCCCAATAATAATGTGATGAGAGGGGGGGGGGGAGATAATAGCACCTCCAGGGCCTCCAGGGCCTCCAGGGTAGATAGGGCCTTCTGGATGGGGGCAGGGCCCAGGTAAATATTTAGCACCGCCAAAACCAACCCCTCACCAAATGAAAGTGTAATCCACAAGATGTCTAGGCATTTAGTGTCTATTACCTTAACTGTGCACCCCATGTGCACCGCCACCCACATGCACAGCCCTCCCGAGGGTCTTCCCCTTGGCCCCTGGGATGCCAATACGTGATATGAGGCAAAGCCTACCCTAGCAGGAGGAGACAAGAGCCAAGTCTCTTGGAAGAGACAAAGGTCAAAAGTATCCACCAACTCCCCCCATTCGGGATTTTGTAGCTTTGTCCCCAACCCAGCCACATTCCAAGACCCAATCACTGTGGGGCGGGCCACCGCTAGCTCTGTTGTTGGTATAGTAGGGTGTGCGGGTGCAGGGAAGATACGTGTTTGACTTGTAGGGGGCTCTACAACCCTTCAGACCCCTCCCACCACCTGGATATCCTCAAGATTGTGTGTCAGGGTCAGGGCTCCCCGAGTTGGCGATAGTCAGTCCACACTGCTCAGGGCCCTGAAACTATTGCTCAGGGGAATGTTAAATTGAGGAGGGCAATAACCATAAGGGAAAAGGGATTGGTGTTCACGCTTGGCCAGCCCCCGATTTGTGCTGTAGAAGTAACTCAGGTGGCGGGTGTTGACCATGCCCGGGGAAGCCTGGTCACCACTCTCCATGATTTGTTTATAAAACACTAGTGCACCTCCAAAATAGTCACTTTGATCCCTTCGCTATTATAGTGTTTAACAGATAGTCCATATCCCTGATCAGAAGCCACTTCAACAAAACCAGACGGAGTAGAAAATTCAAGCTTTTATTTTGCAAACGTTATGATCCACAGCCGACGCACGTTTCGCCCCCTCCGGGCTCTCTCAAGGCTGTATGTCATACATGAAACAGAAAAGAAAAAATACATATACTAAATCCTAAGTGTTCCATTGAGATTTCTAAACATATACACTTGATTGACAACTTTTTCATCTTTGTCATGCAAAATGATTTTGAGTAGTGACCACCTTAACCCTCACCATATGAATGAATCATGCAGTTATCACAAACCCATATTAAATTGGGATTGTTGAAAACTGCATGTGATGACCCCACTGGGGAAAACCGAGGAAAGCCACGCACTCCAAACAATCCAACCATAATTGCTACTTTACACCGTGCTACTCCATCATGATTGATTTCACAAGGTGAGCCAGCCAATTAAAAACCGCGCAAAATCGCTACCACGTAGTTGAATAGATACCCAGTGTCAGAGAGAGAAGTGACTATCAGTGACATGTGTACAATGAAAGATCCAAGACAATCTCGCACATGCATATAGCCAGAATAAAACATTTCAGCTCACCTTTTTATGGTGTAATCATAAATCTCAATTCCTGTATCTATATGAGGTTTATAAAATCTACTGTTGTGTCTTTATCCAGTTAATCTATAATGCAATTAACAAACAAGACACAATTTTCAGAAATGTCATTTTAAATTTTAAATTAAAAAAACTTTGCTGATTTCTTTATCTAAATTTCAAGACAAATTCATACCTTGGCCTGAACAGTCGTTATATTATTGCAGGATCCCTTTATTCATTTCAGACACGTAGTGTGGCGAATCAGTCTTCCCAGTAACCATATTAATGTGGAACCATGTTAAGTTCCACAACCTGTTGGTTGAATAATATGTCACTTCAAAAAAGTGCCTGGTTTTTATAAATTGTCTAGCAATGTCATACCTATCAACCAATTAAAACCACTAGCTAATATATGGTTATCCCCTCTATAGACACGTAATTCACATTTCAGTATTCGTAATAATTCCTCAATCTGCCTTAAATTTAATTAATGCACAAATATATCAGCGTTTAAACACTTGTACCTTATCCATATTCGTAACCCATATCAGCGACCTTAGTTGTTACGCTCCATTACAACTCCGGTATATGTGCCGTCTTCGACTTCTTACACCCGCATACTAGCAAGCTATACCATAAATCTAATCCTTAGTTTCTTAGCGAATTTTTTAATGCCTAACTAAACTTGTCTCATAATAGTCCCATTGTCAAGCAATCTTACCTCAGCGTTAACAGAGGTCCGTAATGAACACTGTCCCTGCAATCCGGCGGCATCAACTTCCGCATTTCCTATAGTTTGTTTTATTTTGCCCGCCACTACGTCCGCCGACATAATCTCCCCCTGGCCCTGTCCCATCAATGGTCGGTGCCTATTTAGCCAGTGGATGACCCTATTGGGGAAGTGTGGCTCAATGGTTTGAGCGGCAGACTCTGATGCAGAAATCTAGCCCGGGACCAGGGTTCAATTCCCTGCCTCGGCGGGTCTTGGGCTCAAAAATTCCACGGACCTGATTATTCTCGCCTTGGTGCCTATTCCATTCATTGAGTCCCACTCTGCAACTCTGGGCAATAGCTTGCTTAATCTCCACAACGGCCCCCACAACGCTAAGGATGCCTGGCATCCACCTTGGGGGTGCCCAGGAGTGGACGCCTCACAGGGAAAGCCAGGATGGGTTCCACAGCGGTATTCGTACAAGCGCCTTGAGACCCTTGCGGGTGAGTAGTGCGCTATGCAAGTATCAATTTTACATTTTTCAATGCTGAGTAGGTTTCCCCTCGAGCATTATCTAGCGGTGGAACACCTGTGAGCACCACCACAAAGGGTGCTGCTTCTGGGGGTAGCTGGGGGCAGGGAGGCGGTTTCGCTTGGCTAGCTTCATGTCGTTTAGTAGGGAGGGAGGGTTGGCTGCTACCAGTAGTACATTGCTGTCTCACAGGGAACTGGGGGCAAGAAGGGCCGCCAATCGAACTACCCGGCACCACAGTTGGCATCTTGGTGCACCTGGTTGATCCGATATTAGCAAGGTTTTTAGTAGGTTTCTTAGCTATGCCCCGTGCCTGAGGTTTTGGGGAGGTGGCCGGGAGGATACTATGCCCCTGCCTCGAGTCTGGGGCAGGTGTCTTACTAGTGCTGAGACCGGCACTCGCATCCAAGCTCCCCGGAGTGCTATGGGCCTGCGCTTTCCCCACACCCTTGTTATTAATGAGGGTCGCTAGCTGGTCTATCCTAGAGGACAGTGTCTTAAAGTGAGAAGTTATCAGCTGTTCCATGTGGCCCTTAAGAGCTATAATCATGTGGGTAGCCCAGAGTGGTGGCCTTGGGGATGGTTTAACCTGGACAGCGTCCGCCAACGGGGCAGCCGTTGGGGGAGCTACTTTATCGGCCTGTTTGCGCCCAGGTTTCTGAGTCATGGACTTCTTATTCTGCCTTATAACCTTCCTCATCACATGGTTGGAATCTGGCAGCTGGTCTATAGTAGGAACACTAACATCTAGGGCCTGCTGCGCACAAGGTAGTTCTGCAAAGGACATGAAATTCGAAGTGCTTTCAAAGGGATTTAGTGTGGCCTCCTGCAGATCACCTTCTACCTGTTGGGGAATAAGCGCCGGGGTTAGCGAAAGGCGCCTCTCGGTATTCTCTATGGCAGTAGAGACGACGCCTATCATTTTTTGCAGCATTTTGTCTATCGCTGTGAGGGTAGAGAGAGGTTGGGTGGAAGCAGCTAGCTGCCTTGTCACAGGGCATGAAGTGGTGCTAATGGTAGTTTTCCCCATAGTGGTCTTAGTCGGTTGAGTGCAGCGAGACAAAGGGGGAACACTACTATGCTAAAGATAAGTACACGTTGCGTTGGTCAAGATAAGAGATAATAACGGGTGCGTTCCCTAGCCATTGAGCATCGGCCAATAGGGACAAGCTATGACTGAAAATGGGGTGCTTAGTTACACCTATAACATTTAAAACAAGAATGAAAACCAGTGCAACAAATCAGAGCAGTTGAGTTGCAGGTGAGTGGAGATGGTAGCTCAAAAGTCAGGGGTGTGGCCCAGCCCTGCCACATCCTGCCCCGGACGGCCACAGACGGCCCGCCCTTTGCCCGGGCTTCGCCCGGCTCGTCCTGCGCCGTGGGTGCCGTGGCTGTTATGTAGGTCCGGTAGGCGTGTGGGCGGGTCTCAGCACAGGTGTGGACTCCTGGGCACGGACTCCTGGGAACTGGAGTACAGCGTTCTCTGTTAGCCCCCACAGCCGGTGACCGCAGAAATCCCTTGGCGGTATGCCCTTCAGAGAGCAGCAGGCAGCTCTGCTGACGATGGTGAGAGGTGAGCGATGCATATTATCAAGAACAGGCAATAAAATTATCGCCCCTTTATCGGCAGGAAACTGCGATAACGGGCTTGATAAAATGTCCTTGTGAATTTCCATAGCAGCCCAGGTTCTGGTGTTAACCTGGGCTTCTATGGGAATTCAGAAGGCCATATTATCAAGCCCATTATTGCCGCTTTAGTGGCTGTTTCCTGCCGATAAAGCGGCGTTAATGTTATCGCCTGTTCTTGATAATATGCCCCATGGTGCCATGTTTTTACAAACTTTTGATCCGTTTAAGCTACAAACAATTATTTTTTCATAAACTCTGCAGATTACGGTTTGTTTAGCAAGCAGGGCAATACAGAAAGCATGGCAGAAAAGAACAATTCCAATGGCCATGAACATAGGGTTGCAAAGCAGTGCCCTGAAACGCAAGCACCAGGCGTTTTGCTGCTGTCCCAAGGCTAATGCTGCTTGACACTGATTCTCTGGCAGATAACTCTTTCTGGTATATGATCTGCATGAATGTCAGTCTGCGAGGATAACAATGATTGGCTGGTGGTC